>NC_138769.1:722609791-722799791 GCF_965119305.1 Pelophylax lessonae | reverse complement strand
AGAGGAAGTTCATTCCTTTGATCTTAGAAGGAAATGATACATTGTAAAACATTGTGTTTATAGTGATCTCGCAGCCTTAGCAATGTTGATAAACATTTGCTGGAGGCTCTTGTGAGTGAGCAGAGAACGGCTCTGTAAGAACCGAGGAGATGCCGTTTGAAGATCATGGAGGGGGTGAATCGAGATTGCGATTTTTTAACAATTAATTGTGCGGCTCTACTAATAATCAAGACCACAACACTGACTGAGCATCTGTGGTCACATCCTCCACTCACGGCAAAGAGGAATAAGTAAGGGAACCCTGACCTAGCGGAATCATCAGGGATGATGATAAATAGTGTATGGGGAGACTGGCAGGATTCAAAAACCAATGAGACGGGCATTACGGGGGTTTGGGGCAACCAGGGAAGGAGGGCATTGCGGGGGAATCGGGCACCGGTGAAGGGGGGGGGGCATTGCGGGGGAATCGGGCACCGGTGAAGGGGGGGGAAATCGAAAACCGGTGAAGGAGGGCATTGCGGGGGATCAGTTACTGGAGAGGAGCGCATTAAAGCAGAACTAGTTAAAAAGATTGTAAAGTTTTTTTGTTCTACTTCCCTCCTCTGTGCAGTTGGTTTTGCACAGAGTTGCCCAGATCTTCCTCTTCTCGGGGTCCCTGTTCGCTGCTCCTGGCCCCTCCCTCCTATAGAGTGCCCCCACAGCAAGCAGCTTGCTATGGGGGCACCCGAGTGGAGCTGCAGCTCTGTGTGTCCATTCAGACACAGAGCTGCTGATCAGCCCCATCCCCTCCCTCTCCTGATTGGCTCACTGACTTTGACAGCTGCGGGTGCCAATGGTGCTGCAGCTGTATCTCAGCCAATCAGGAGGGAGAGTCTCACGATGGCTGAGGGACTCATGGACATGACTGGACGGAGAGGGGGCTTAGTTAAGTATTAGGGGGGCTGGGGAGGCTGCAGCACACAGAAGGCTTTTTATCTTAATGAATAGAATGCAATAAGATAAAAATAACCTTCCTGACTTTACAGGATTAGAACCCCTGTCAGGTTTTACTGTGGTATGCGTCCCTCTTAGGAAGATTCACTTGATTGGCCCTGTGCACCGTTATCACAGAAGGTAAAAGAAAATCCCAGATTTTGGCTTTTCCCCAGAGGGGAAATCTTCCAATGGGGATACTTGTTCTGGTGACACCCTGGGATTCCCTCACTATGGAGAGATTTCATCTGACTTCCTGTTGTGGATATGGGACAGGAAGTGAAGGGAAATCTCCCGTATGGGACACAGATGGGGAAACCTAACTGAGGTTATAACCCTCTTATCTAAAATGGAAAAAAAAAAAAAGTTTTGCCTTCAGTTTTACTTTAAGGGGGGGGGGGGGGGGGAGATGTGGGGTGATAGCAGTGACCTGGCAGAGGACGGGTAGTGGGGTGAGGGGTGATAGCAGTGACCTGGCAGAGGACGGGTAGTGGGGTGATAGCAGTGACCTGGCAGAGGACGGGTAGTGGGGTGATAGCAGTGACCTGGCAGAGGACGGGTAGTGGGGTGTGGGGTGATAGCAGTGACCTGGCAGAGGACGGGTAGTGGGGTGTGGGGTGATAGCAGTGACCTGGCAGAGGACGGGTAGTGGGGTGTGGGGTGATAGCAGTGACCTGGCAGAGGACGGGTAGTGGGGTGATAGCAGTGACCTGGCAGAGGACGGGTAGTGGGGTGATAGCAGTGACCTGGCAGAGGATGGGTAGTGGGGTGTGGGGTGATAGCAGTGACCTGGCAGAGGACGGGTAGTGAGGTGTGGGGTGATAGCAGTGACCTGGCAGAGGACGGGTAGTGGGGTGAGGGGTGATAGCAGTGACCTGGCAGAGGACGGGTAGTGGGGTGATAGCAGTGACCTGGCAGAGGACGGGTAGTGGGGTGATAGCAGTGACCTGGCAGAGGACGGGTAGTGGGGTGTGGGGTGATAGCAGTGACCTGGCAGAGGACGGGTAGTGGGGTGTGGGGTGATAGCAGTGACCTGGCAGAGGACGGGTAGTGGGGTGATAGCAGTGACCTGGCAGAGGACGGGTAGTGGGGTGATAGCAGTGACCTGGCAGAGGACGGGTAGTGGGGTGATAGCAGTGACCTGGCAGAGGATGGGTAGTGGGGTGTGGGGTGATAGCAGTGACCTGGCAGAGGACGGGTAGTGAGGTGTGGGGTGATAGCAGTGACCTGGCAGAGGACGGGTAGTGGGGTGAGGGGTGATAGCAGTGACCTGGCAGAGGACGGGTAGTGGGGTGATAGCAGTGACCTGGCAGAGGATGGGTAGTGGGGTGTGGGGTGATAGCAGTGACCTGGCAGAGGACGGGTAGTGGGGTGATAGCAGTGACCTGGCAGAGGACGGGTAGTGAGGTGTGGGGTGATAGCAGTGACCTGGCAGAGGACAGGTAGTGAGGTGTGGGGTGATAGCAGTGACCTGGCAGAGGACAGGTAGTGAGGTGTGGGGTGATAGCAGTGACCTGGCAGAGGACGGGTAGTGGGGTGTGGGGTGATAGCAGTGACCTGGCAGAGGACGGGTAGTGGGGTGATAGCAGTGACCTGGCAGAGGACGGGTGGTGGGGTGTGGGGTGATAGCAGTGACCTGGCAGAGGACGGGTGGTGGGGTGTGGGGTGATAGCAGTGACCTGGCAGAGGACGGGTAGTGGGGTGATAGCAGTGACCTGGCAGAGGACGGGTAGTGGGGTGTGGGGTGATAGCAGTGACCTGGCAGAGGACGGGTAGTGGGGTGATAGCAGTGACCTGGCAGAGGACGGGTAGTGGGGTGTGGGGTGATAGCAGTGACCTGGCAGAGGACGGGTAGTGGGGTGTGGGGTGATAGCAGTGACCTGGCAGAGGACGGGTAGTGGGGTGTGGGGTGATAGCAGTGACCTGGCAGAGGACGGGTAGTGGGGTGATAGCAGTGACCTGGCAGAGGACGGGTAGTGGGGTGTGGGGTGATAGCAGTGACCTGGCAGAGGACGGGTAGTGGGGTGTGGGGTGATAGCAGTGACCTGGCAGAGGACGGGTAGTGGGGTGATAGCAGTGACCTGGCAGAGGACGGGTAGTGGGGTGTGGGGTGATAGCAGTGACCTGGCAGAGGACGGGTAGTGGGGTGATAGCAGTGACCTGGCAGAGGACGGGTAGTGGGGTGATAGCAGTGACCTGGCAGAGGACGGGTAGTGGGGTGATAGCAGTGACCTGGCAGAGGACGGGTAGTGGGGTGTGGGGTGATAGCAGTGACCTGGCAGAGGACGGGTAGTGGGGTGATAGCAGTGACCTGGCAGAGGACGGGTGGTGGGGTGTGGGGTGATAGCAGTGACCTGGCAGAGGACGGGTGGTGGGGTGTGGGGTGATAGCAGTGACCTGGCAGAGGACGGGTAGTGGGGTGATAGCAGTGACCTGGCAGAGGACGGGTAGTGGGGTGTGGGGTGATAGCAGTGACCTGGCAGAGGACGGGTAGTGGGGTGATAGCAGTGACCTGGCAGAGGACGGGTAGTGGGGTGATAGCAGTGACCTGGCAGAGGACGGGTAGTGGGGTGTGGGGTGATAGCAGTGACCTGGCAAAGGACGGGTATTGGGGTGATAGCAGTGAACTGGCAGAGGACGGGTAGTGGGGTGATAGCAGTGACCTGGCAGAGGACGGGTAGTGGGGTGTGGGGTGATAGCAGTGACCTGGCAGAGGACGGGTAGTGGGGTGATAGCAGTGACCTGGCAGAGGACGGGTAGTGGGGTGATAGCAGTGACCTGGCAAAGGACGGGTAGTGGGGTGATAGCAGTGAACTGGCAGAGGACGGGTAGTGAACAATACATGTGAGGTGGGTAATGGGATCTAGTGAAGATCTATAAAGGTCCCTATGTGGTCAGGTAGTGGGGGGGGGGGGGGGGGGGGGAGTATATGGAGATTAACAAGTAGATGGGAATTAGATTTCTAGTTGGAAATGAAGTGGCTGGTGGTCCACAGGTGGCTACCTGAAGCTAGTGATGATCTGGAGGCTGTATGGGGTGGTATGGGGGGGGGTACAGGTCAGGTGATCAGGGGGTGGTATGGGGGGGTACAGGTCAGGTGATCAGGGGGTGGTATGGGGGGTACAGGTCAGGTGATCAGGGGGTGGTATGGGGGGTACAGGTCAGGTGATCAGGGGGTGGTATGGGGGGACAGGTCAGGTGATCAGGGGGTGGTATGGGGGGTACAGGTCAGGGGATCAGGGTATGGTATGGGGGGTACAGGTTAGGTGATCAGGGGGTGGTATGGGAAGTACAGGTCAGGTGATCAGGGGGTGGTATGGGGGGTACAGGTCAGGTGATCAGGGGATGGTATGGGGGGTACAGGTCAGGTGATCAGGGGTGGTATGGGGGGGTACAGGTCAGGTGATCAGGGGTGGTATGGGGGGTACAGGTCAGGTGATCAGGGGGTGGTATGGGGGGTACAGGTCAGGTGATCAGGGGATGGTATGGGGGGTACAGGTCAGGTGATCAGGGGGTGGTATGGGGGGGGTACAGGTCAGGTGATCAGGGGGTGGTATGGGGGGGTACAGTTCAGGTGATCAGGGGGTGGTATGGGGGGGTACAGGTCAGGTGATCAGGGGGTGGTATGGGGGTACAGGTCAGGTGATCAGGGGCAGGTATGGGGGGGTACAGGTCAGGTGATCAGGGGGTGGTATGGGGGGGTACAGGTTAGGTGATCAGGGGGTGGTATGGGGGGTACAGGTCAGGTGATGAGGGGGTGGTATGGGGGGTACAGGTCAGGTGATCAGGGGGTGGTATGGGGGGGTACAGGTCAGGTGATCATGGGGTGGTATGGGGGTACAGGTCAGGTGATCAGGGGCAGGTATGGGGGGGTACAGGTCAGGTGATCAGGGGCAGGTATGGGGGGGTACAGGTCAGGTGATCAGGGGGTGGTATGGGGGGGTACAGGTCAGGTGATCAGGGGCAGGTATGGGGGGTACAGGTCAGGTGATCAGGGGGTGGTATGGGGGGTACAGGTCAGGTGATCAGGGGGTGGTATGGGGGGGTACAGGTCAGGTGATCAGGGGGTGGTATGGGGGGGTACAGGTCAGGTGATCAGGGGGTGGTATGGGGGGGTACAGGTCAGGTGATCAGGGGGTGGTATGGGGGTACAGGTCAGGTGATCAGGGGCAGGTATGGGGGGGTACAGGTCAGGTGATCAGGGGGTGGTATGGGGGGGTACAGGTCAGGTGATCAGGGGGTGGTATGGGGGGGTACAGGTCAGGTGATCAGGGGGTGGTATGGGGGGTACAGGTCAGGTGATCAGGGGTGGTATGGGGGGGTACAGGTCAGGTGATCAGGGGGTGGTATGGGGGGACAGGTCAGGTGATCAGGGGGTGGTATGGGGGGTACAGGTCAGGGGATCAGGGTATGGTATGGGGGGTACAGGTTAGGTGATCAGGGGGTGGTATGGGGGGTATAGGTCAGGTGATGGTATGGGGGGTACAGGTCAGGTGATCAGGGGGTGGTATGGGGGGGTACAGGTCAGGTGATCAGGGGGTGGTATGGGGGGGTACAGGTCAGGTGATCAGGGGGTGGTATGGGGGGGTACAGTTCAGGTGATCAGGGGGTGGTATGGGGGTACAGGTCAGGTGATCAGGGGCAGGTATGGGGGGGTACAGGTCAGGTGATCAGGGGGTGGTATGGGGGGTACAGGTTAGGTGATCAGGGGGTGGTATGGGGGGTACAGGTCAGGTGATCAGGGGGTGGTATGGGTGGTACAGGTCAGGTGATCAGGGGGTGGTATGGGGGGGGTACAGGTCAGGTGATCAGGGGCAGGTATGGGGGGGTACAGGTCAGGTGATCAGGGGGTGGTATGGGGGGGTACAGGTTAGGTGATCAGGGGGTGGTATGGGGGGTACAGGTCAGGTGATCAGGGGGTGGTATGGGGGGTACAGGTCAGGTGATCAGGGGGTGGTATGGGGGGTACAGGTCAGGTGATCAGGGGCAGGTATGGGGGGGTACAGGTCAGGTGATCAGGGGGTGGTATGGGGGGGTACAGGTTAGGTGATCAGGGGGTGGTATGGGGGGTACAGGTCAGGTGATCAGGGGGTGGTATGGGGGGGTACAGGTCAGGTGATCAGGGGCAGGTATGGGGGGTACAGGTCAGGTGATCAGGGGGTGGTATGGGGGGGTACAGGTCAGGTGATCAGGGGGTGGTATGGGGGGACAGGTCAGGTGATCAGGGGGTGGTATGGGGGGTACAGGTCAGGGGATCAGGGTATGGTATGGGGGGTACAGGTTAGGTGATCAGGGGGTGGTATGGGGGGTATAGGTCAGGTGATCAGGGGATGGTATGGGGGGTACAGGTCAGGTGATCAGGGGGTGGTATGGGGGGGTACAGGTCAGGTGATCAGGGGGTGGTATGGGGGGGTACAGGTCAGGTGATCAGGGGGTGGTATGGGGGGGTACAGTTCAGGTGATCAGGGGGTGGTATGGGGGGGGTACAGGTCAGGTGATCAGGGGGTGGTATGGGGGTACAGGTCAGGTGATCAGGGGCAGGTATGGGGGGGGACAGGTCAGGTGATCAGGGGGTGGTATGGGGGGTACAGGTTAGGTGATCAGGGGGTGGTATGGGGGGTACAGGTCAGGTGATCAGGGGGTGGTATGGGGGGTACAGGTCAGGTGATCAGGGGGTGGTATGGGGGGACAGGTCAGGTGATCAGGGGGTGGTATGGGGGGGTACAGGTTAGGTGATCAGGGGGTGGTATGGGGGGTACAGGTCAGGTGATCAGGGGGTGGTATGGGGGGGTACAGGTCAGGTGATCAGGGGCAGGTATGGGGGGGTACAGGTCAGGTGATCAGGGGCAGGTATGGGGGGGTACAGGTCAGGTGATCAGGGGGTGGTATGGGGGGTACAGGTTAGGTGATCAGGGGGTGGTATGGGGGGGTACAGGTCAGGTGATCAGGGGGTGGTATGGGGGGTACAGGTCAGGTGATCAGGGGGTGGTATGGGGGGGTACAGGTCAGGTGATCAGGGGCAGGTATGGGGGGGTACAGGTCAGGTGATCAGGGGCAGGTATGGGGGGTACAGGTCAGGTGATCAGGGGGTGGTATGGGGGGTACAGGTCAGGTGATCAGGGGATGGTATGGGGGGGTACAGGTCAGGTGATCAGGGGGTGGTATGGGGGGTACAGGTCAGGTGATCAGGGGGTGGTATGGGGGGGTACAGGTCAGGTGATCAGGGGCAGGTATGGGGGGTACAGGTCAGGTGATCAGGGGGTGGTATGGGGGGTACAGGTCAGGTGATCAGGGGATGGTATGGGGGGGTACAGGTCAGGTGATCAGGGGGTGGTATGGGGGGTACAGGTCAGGTGATCAGGGGATGGGGGGTACACAGTGACAAGCCAGGTGGGGGGGAGAGGGGTGTGGAGTGACAGGGCAGGTAAGTGGGGGAGGGGAGGGTGTACACGGCCGATGAGAGGCGCTCTTACCGCTTTGCTCTCCTAGGAAGACCAGCTTGAATTTCCTGAGCGGGTTACCGAAGTCTCCTCCGGAGGACATGGTGGCGGCGGCGGTGCTGGCTGTGTCGGGGTCCCGGGGGAGGAGAGGCGGGAGAGGGCGGCCTGGGAACCGGGGACGTCACTGGCTGCTGGGAGAGCCGCTTCCTTCCCGTGACCTCTCACACACACCTAATACACAAACCCCGCCCACTGCAGCCTACAACCAGCCGACCCACAGCGCCGCAACTGCCTGGCCCTGTCTCCCTGGCAACCGACCGGGGCTACCAATCAGCGACCAGAGCAGATTGCCAATGAGCGAGGATAGGGCGGGGCCAGACGTCCAGCACAGGAGGACATGGAGAGTGTGGCAGAGAGCTCAGACAGCCAATCACAGCGTGCGGAGACCTTCTATACACCACAGGGAGCTCTGCAATCAGTAACTTGCTTGTTCTTATCTGCAGCCTTGGGTCTGTCCACCTAATTTCATGTATTTCTGCCTTATCACTTCCTGTCCCTGTGACACCGGAGCAAGAAATAAGAGGATAGGGGGTCTGTGTCACCCAGACAGGAAGTCCGACAGTGCAAAAAAAAAAAAGTCCCAAATATTTTGTATTTTACCACTTGACCTCCAGAAGGTTTTACCCCCTTCGTGGCCAGGACATTTCTGCTATTCAGCACTGCGCTACTTTAACTGGCAATTGCTCGGTCATGTGACACCGTATCTAGATTCAATTTATATCATTTTTTTCACACAAATTGGTGATATTTGATCCCCAGTGTGTTTATTTATTTATTTATTTTTTTAACGAAAAATACTTTATTATACTAATATAAATTATAAAATTATATTCAATTATTATTATTTATTTATATTATTATTAAATTATAAAAAATATTATAAACTATAAATATAATTATACTATAATACTATATTATTTGATGTTTCGGAAACTTATATTGTTCACAAACTATAGTATATATCTGAAAATTCATCAATCCCGATGTACTGGTGGCCAATCTCATTTCTTGAGACCCCAAAATGGCCAGGACACTACAAATATCCCCAATGATCTCTTTTTGGAAAGCAGACAGACCGAGGTATTTACTAAGAGGCATGGGGAGTTTTTTTTTAAAGTTGTAATTGTTTTGTCATAATTTTTTGGAAAATGAAGAAATGAAATAAAAATTTTTATTTATTTTTTTTCTACAGATAAGAATTTTAAAATGAAATAATAATAAAATACATTTTAAACATTTGCTTACTGGGCACTTATACCCCCTTCCTGCCCAGACCAATTTTCAGCGCTTGTTCCACTTTGAATGACAACTGTGCCGTCAGGCTAACAAACCTTTTATAATTTTGTTACACAAATATTTTTTTTTGGGTAGTATTTGATCACTGCTGGGTTTTCTTTTTTTTTTTTTTTTTGCTAAACAAACGAAAAAAAAGTGGAACATTTAAAAAAAATAATTATTCTTAGTTTATGATATTAAATGTTGAAAATAAGTATTTTTTTCTCCTTCACTGATGTGTACTGATGAGGCTGCACTGATGGGCACTGATAGGCAGCACTGATGAAGCGCCACTGATGGGCACTGATAGGTGGCACTAATGGACACTGATTAGCGGAACAGATGGGCAGCACTGATGGGCACCATTAATAGCACCGATTTGCACTGATAGGTGGCACAGATGGGCACTAATAGGCGGCACTGGTGAGGAGGCACTGATGGGCAGCACTAATGGCACTGATAGGCAGCACTGGTGAGGAGGTACTGATGGGCAGCATTATTGGCAATGATAGGTGGAACTAGTGGGCAGCATTATTGACACTGATAGGTGGCACAGATGGGCACTGATAGGCGGCACTGGTGAGGAGGCACTGATGGGCAGCACTAATGGCACTGATAGGCAGCACTGGTGAGGAGGTACTGATGGGCAGCATTAATGGCAATGATAGGTGGAACTAGTGGGCAGCATTATTGACACTGATAGGTGGCACAGATGGGGCACTGATAGGCGGCACTGGTGAGGAGTCAGCATTAATGGCACTGATTGGCTCTGATAGGCAGCACTTTATAAGGAGGCACTGATGGGCAGCATTAATGGCACTGATAGGTGGCACAGATGGGCACTGATAGCTGGCCCTGGTGGGCAGCATTATTGGCACTGATAGGCAGCACTGGTGAGGAGGCACTGATGGGCAGCATTATTGGCACTGATAGGCAGTAATGGTGAGAAGGCACTGATGGGAAGCATTAATGGCACGGGTGGGCACTGATAGGTGGCACTGGTGGGCAGCATTAATGACACTGATAGGTGGCCCAGATGGTCACTGATAGGCAGAACTGGTGAGGAGGCACTGATGGGCGGCATTAATAGCACTAATTGGCACTGATAGGTGGCACAGATGGGCACTGATAGGCAGCACTGGTGAGGAGGCACTGATTGGCGGCATTATTGGCACTGTACAGGTGGCACTGATGGGCAGCATTAATGGTACTGATTGGCACTGATAGTCAGTGCCCTGATTATCTGTGTGCATGTCCCCTGGTGGGATTTCTGGTTACCGGCTCTCCTCTACTCACGCTGTGACAGTGAGTAGGGAAAGCACTGCCGATAACCAGCAATTCTGTTCACACTGTGATTGGACACAGCTGATCATGTGATAAAGGACCACTATGATTGACCCTTTACCATGATCTGCGAGCGAGGGGCGTGGCTCTGGGAGGATGTCCATGGACGCAGAGTGAAACATTTTTTTTTTTTAATTTTCTTTTTCTTTTTACTATTTTTTTTTTTATAGATACCTCCATCAGAGTAGTTCAGTGTCGCCATAGTGACAATCTGGGGGGGGGGGGGGGGGGGGTGATCAGGGATTTTTTAAATTTTCACCGTGATTGCTGTTACAGTGATTTTCATTGTGACAGCAATAGTTTTAACTGTCAGGAATAGATTCTATTCATAGCTTATCCTGTGATGTGCTGTGACTGGCCCAGGTACCATGTGATAGCTGTGGGCCAATCACAGCATCACTATAGGAAGCACAGCTGTTATGAATGAAATTTATGTCAGCTTTGTTGCCATTCTGATCACTATGCAGCAGCATTGAGCAGTAAGGTAATGGGAACCATAATCAGGACACTGCGGTTTCGGGAGTGGTATGTTGTGTACCCCAGTGGGCGCCCCGATGCGCATGTGCCAGACAACGTATTTTTACTTTACTGAGCCTGTCCATGCCACCTGTCCACAGTAAAAATTACAGTGGATGGGTGGAAAAGGGTTAAAGTAGAACTAAACTTTTTTTATTTTTCCTAATTTTTTTCTCCTGAATTTTTTCCTGATTTATTTTTTTTCCTATTTTTTTTTCCTGTTTTTTTTTTTTACTATCTGTATCATACCTCCTAACTGTCCCTGATTGGGAGGGACTGTCCTCCAAAGAATACATTGAATAAGGTGAACAGTGAAAAGTACTGCATTATGGCCACTAGATGGAGCAGGTGAATATAGGAAATACATAATTTGATATGTTCATCAGCTCCATCTAGTGGTCATGCAATGGTATTTTCCTGATTCACACTGTCCTTATGAACAACTTCAGACCTGTAGAGGAAACTGTCATTAGGGGTTGCCCTTGTTTGATGGTATTCATAAGGAACCTAGCCAACACCCCCCGGCTGAGAACTTCTGTTCCAGTTTGAGGGAAGGCGGGTGTCATTCAACATGGAAGCCTGAGGACATCTTGTGGTGGAGAAGGGGCACTGCGGGGAGCAGCGCCATATTGAAGATTAGTATTGCAGCCTTGGGCTTTTAACCGTTATTTACAATGACCTGCGTCCTCCTGTCCTCCTGTCACTGTGCATGCGTTTCGGAGATTGAGGGGGAGGGAGAAAAGGCCATTATGTGTATGCTGGGATACTGACATAGATCCTACACAGGGATCCAATTGGCTGTTCCAATAGATGATCCGCGGGGGAAGGTATCATTACAATTGGGTGGGGCCTATCAAGAGAACCAGTCACTGGGCTTTGAATGGTCAAATCAGTTCCCTACAAGCAGGCAATTGTTTTATTTTTTTTTTACATTCCTCTAATTTTCCCACCACTATATAGAAGAATTCAGGATTGATATTAAATGCTTAGAAACAACACACCTCTATGTGAGCAATGCTGGTAGACAGATTCTCTTTAATTTGCCAACACCTATGTGTTTATTGGGATGGTTTTTAAATAAGTGACAATAGTTAGAATGTTTTCAACTGATTTGAAATGTGAAAAAAAAAAAAAATCATTAAATCCCCTTTATTATCACTGTACAAGAAGGATTCTTTGCCCATAAAATGCCACAACCAACATGGCGCCTTGAGGCCGCCAACCAGAAGGGGGTGGCGTCACGCGCTGACAGTCAACAGCGTCAGGGATAGGCGGAAAAGACAAGACGCTGCTGTGCGGCCGCATCGGCCACGCCCTTTTTCAGTAGCAAGCTAGGGCGTGGCCCTCTTGTTCTGGAGGGGCGGTGTCTGAAAGAGAAAAAAAAAAAAGGCAGCTTGGTTGCGATGAGAGAGTGCGGACGCCACGTTACTTGCTGGCACTTCCGGGTGACATCATGGGGATCTTTGCTCCGAGATGTGCCTTCATCAGCAGTGGGCGGGGTCTGAGGGGAGGGCTGGGGAAAGTCACGTGATATTTGGGTTGTGGAATGCCAGGCTGCGTCTGGAGGGGGCCGATCAGACAGAGACACTACAAGTGTCAGCAGAGCTGCGATCCTAGGGGAGGGGCGGAGTCTTAACTGGCTATACTGTGTATATATACTGTACTAGTATGAATATTACTGATAATACATACATACTCTGTATAATAGTATGTACATACCTTCATGCTACACGTCTATATCCAGTTTAATAATAAAATAGAATATAATAAAATATGTTTATATTTTGAAAATTATTATTAAAATAATAAAAATAAATAATAATAATGCATATATATATATAAATACATTTAATACAATAATGCTGCACATTATTATGGTCCTGTATTATAATAGTGTGCAGAATTATTGTATTAAATGTATTATAATAAAAAAATCTATATATATATATATTTAAAATAAAAAAACATACACACACATATATATTATATATATTATTTATTTACCCTGGGTGATAATGTATGCATACAGTATATATGCTATAAATTATTATTAATATACTGAAAAATAGTAATAATAATACATACATATCCTGTACAAAAATATACTGTATTTCTCTAATTTAAAATAATAATGATAAACAAATATCCTGTATAAAAATAATAAAATATACATATCCTGTAAATTATTATTATTAATATGCTGAAAAATAATAATACACATGAATAAACATATATATATATATATATATATATATATATATATATATATATATATATATATACATACTGTACATGTATTGTGTATTATAATAATGAAAATAATATTATATCCTGTGAAATAGTATTAGCAATAATATAAAAATACATATATAGCCTGTATAAAATAGTAATAATAATACATACATATCCTGTACAAAAATATACTGTATTTCTCCAATTTAAAATAATAATGATAAACAAATATCCTGTATGATAATAATAAAATATACATATCCTGTAAACTATTATTATTATTAATGTACTGAAAAATAATAATACACATGAATAAACATATATATATATATATATATATATATATATATATATATATATACATACTGTACATGTATTGTGTATTATAATAATGAAAATAATATTATATCCTGTGAAATAGTATTAGCAATAATATAAAAATACATATATAGCCTGTATAAAATAGTAATAATAATACATACATATCCTGTACAAAAATATACTGTATTTCTCCAATTTAAAATAATAATGATAAACAAATATCCTGTATGATAATAATAAAATATACATATCCTGTAAACTATTATTATTATTAATGTACTGAAAAATAATAATACACATGAATAAACATATATATATATATATATATATATATATATATATATATATATACTGTACATGTATTGTGTATTATAATAATAATAATGAAAATAATATTATATCCTGTGAAATAGTATTAGCAATAATATAAAAATACATATATATCCTGTATTAAAATAGATACACATATATATTTAAATATATATATATATATATATATATATATATACAGTATATATATATATAGTGGGTGCAGTATCGCACTCTGGCTGCCAGATGGTGCCCTTTCTGGTAATCTATCATTGTATTATAGAAGCATTGTAATACTGCTGTGTGGCCGCTCAGGCAATGTACATAGTATCTCTTGTGCTTTGCAGGAGGTACAGTACTACATTTGGGCAATGAGTGGCACATGGCACACCTTGGGCAATGATACATAGTAGATATCATTGTTTTATAAAGAAGGTGCAGTACTGGACTTTGGCCACCAGGTGGCACACCTTGGGCAATGATACCTAGTAGATGACGTATTATATAGAAGGTGCAATATTGCTCTATGGCCGCTAAGTCAAATTACAGTGATGTGGTTCAGCTTGCACCAATGCTTCTGACATTCGTACAACAAATGTTTTATAAAAAGACCGCTTAGTATGACTTTTCTGTTTGAACAAGCCTGCTCATTCCCAAGCTTTTTTTTTTTTTTTACATAAAGTTCCACCTTAATTAATTAGGCCCCCATCCAGCATCTCTACCACTATAAAAACAAAAATTCCCCCAACAGCTGTGCTGCAGGGGTGACATCAGCATCCTTCCAGTAATTTTCCATTGGAGCTTAGTACCCCAAACCTTGTGAGATGATGCTGCAGCACAATGCAGAATTGTCTTCTTACAGGATTTGGGCTACTCGCTATTCCCCAGAATATCACCTGAGGGACACTAACAACACTATCACCTAGGATTTAGAAGAAGCGGAGAGATGGTAGTATATTCCCCTCCCCCAACCAACTTTTTTTTTTTTTGCAGCAGCATTATAAGCAGGGGGAGGGGGGGGGTAACTAAATAAGCGGACTCTGCAATTTTAGTGGTTTTGTACCTTTTCCCCCGTTGACTCCAATTCAATAAAGCAAAAATGCTAAATTTTAATAATTTTTTAAAATTTATAAAAAGTAATTTTTTTTTTTAGTTAGACAAATATGATATATACATATACTATATACTGTATAATAACATATACATATACTTTATATCCTGTAAAATAATATATGCTATATATTCTATATATCCTGTGGAAAAAATTGGTAATAATAAAAATACATAAATATTCTGTATAATAACAATATATATATATATATATATATATATATATATATATATATATATATATATAAATATAAATAATTTACAGGATATATGCAGCATACATATTTTATCACACAGGGTATATATGTATTTTCTATTATAATACAATAATTATTCACATTGATATAATACAGGCTATATATAGTACTTTACTATACTTACTTTACTACATAGTGTCTGTTGTTCTAGTTTATAGAGGTGCAGTACTGCTCTGTGGCCAGTAGGTGGCGCTATCCTCCGGCAATGATTCATTGTATCTGTCTTTATATTAAACAGCCAGTGTAGTACTGATTTGAGGCATCCAGGCGGCGCCCCCTCAGGCAATCATGCATTGAATCTGTCACTGCATTTCATACAGGGTGCAGTACTATGCTGTGGCAGCCAGGTAGCGCCCCATCAGGCAATAATATATAGTATCTGTTGCACTTTACAGTGGGTGCAGTACTGTACTATGGCCACCAGGTGGCACCCCATCAGACAATATTTTATAGTATCTGTTGCACTTTACAGTAGGTGCAGTACTGTACTGTGGCTGCCAGGTGGTCAGACAATAATACATAGTATCTGTTGTAATTATTAGTGGGTGCAGTACACTATGTGGCCGCCAGGTGGCGCTCCATCAGGCAATAATACATAGTATCTGTTGAACTTTACAGTGGGAGCAGTACTGCACTGTGGCCGCCAGGTGGCACCCCATCAGACAATAATTTATAGTATCTGTTGCACTTTACAGTAGGTGCAGTATTGCACTGTGGCCGCCAGGTGGCGCCCCATCAGGCAATAATACATAGTATCTGTTGCACTTTACAGTGGGAGCAGTACTGCACTGTGGCTGCCAGATGGCGCCCCATCAGACAAAAGTTTATAGTATTTGTTTCCACCTTACAGTAGGTGCAGTACTGCACTGTGCCCGCCAGGTGGCACCCCATCAGACAATAATTTATAGTATCTGTTGCACTTTACAGTAGGTGCAGTATTGCACTGTGGCCGCCAGGTGGCGCCCCATCAGGCAATAATACATAGTATCATAGTACATAGCCATCGGTGATCTTCGTACACTGCAGAATAGGGATGGTCCTGCTGTTCGAGTCGAACGTATATCGGGTTTTCGTGGAACAATAGGGGCGTTCGTCCGGCTGTTCGCCCGCCTGAGTGCCCCACAGTGCATTGGTTGCTGATTGGCCAAAGCATGCACCTGACCTGTATGCTTTGGCCAAATACAGCACAATGTACTGTGAGAGCCAAGTCCACCCCCCCACACTGCCGAAAACTTCAGCTCGCCAACATCTCCAACCATGTCACTTCCGGTATTGTACATACAATATATCCAGCAGGGATAATTGGAGATTTGGATGAGTTTCTGTTTACACAGACCACCGGCGGCCTATACAGAACATCCAGAAGGGAGGAAAAAAAGTTGTCTCCGCCCTGGAGGCGGCCATGTTGTTGGTTAGTAGCGGGCATAATTAATTATGTGCAGTTATTATAGTGTGTATCGTACTGCATAGGCTGCCGGTGGTCTATAAAAACACCAACTCATCGAAATCTCCAATTATTGCTGCTGTAGTCACCGGAAGTGCGGTGGTTGGCGAGTTGGAGTTTTCGGCAGAACTACGTGTGTAGTGTGTTAGTGGAGATCACACAGGTAGTCAGTGGATTGTGTGCTCAGTCAGTTTAGTGCAGTCAGTATAGCGTTGTTGTGAATAACACAGTGTAGTGGTGCCACTGAAGTGTTGGTGCCTACAACACATCTGTGTCACCACTGATCCCAGTTTTTATTTTTTCATTGATCATTTTTGTTTTTTTTTGCAGCAGCATCAGGTTCTGTTGCTGCATTATCAGTACTCCCCATTCTGTGTCGCAGGTGCTATTCCTTCTGCGTCAGAAGTGGTTTCATTTTTTTTATTTATTTATTTTTTTTAAATATTTTTTTTAAATATTTTCTTTTATTGATCTTTTTTTTGCAGCAGCATCAGGTTCTGTTGCTGCATTATTAGTACTACCCCTTCTGTGTCGCAGATGCTATTCCTTCTGCGTCAGAAGTGGTTTCATTTTTTTTTTCTATATTGTTTTTTTAAATATTTTTTTTAAATATATTTTTTTTAATGATCTTTTTTTTTTGCAGCATCAGGTTCTGTTGTTGCATTATTAGTACTCCCCTTTCTGTGTCACAGGTTCTATTCCTTCTGCGTCAGAAGTGGTTTAATTTTTTTTTTATTTCTTTTTTTCTTAAACATTTTTTTTGAAATATTTTTTTTTATTGATCTTTTTTTTGCAGCATCAGGTTCTGTTGCTGCATTATTAGTACTCCCCCTTCTGTGTCGCAGGTGCTATTCCTTCTGCATCAGAAGTGGTTTCATTTTTTTTTATTTATTTTTTATTAAATATTTATTTAAAATATTCTTTTATTTTTTATTGATCTTTTTTTTTTTTTTTTTTGCAGCATCAGGTTCTGTTGCTGCATTATTAGTACTCCCCCTTCTGTGTTGCAGGTGCTATTCCTTCTGCGTCAGAAGTGGTTTCATTTTTTTTATTTATTTATTTTTTTAAAATATTTTTTTTAAATATTTTCTTTTATTGATCTTTTTTTGCAGCAGCATCAGGTTCTGTTGCTGCATTATTAGTACTCCCCCTTCTGTGTCGCAGGTGCTATTCCTTCTGCGTCAGAAGTGGTTTCATTTTTTTTTCTATATTGTTTTTTTAAATATTTTTTTTAAATATTTTTTTTTTATTGATCTTTTTTTTTGCAGCATCAGGTTCTGTTGCTGCATTATTAGTACTCCCCCTTCTGTGTCGCAGGTGCTATTCCTTCTGCATCAGAAGTGGTTTCATTTTTTTTATTTATTTTTTATTAAATATTTATTTAAAATATTCTTTTATTTTTTATTGATCTTTTTTTTTTTTTTTTGCAGCATCAGGTTCTGTTGCTGCATTATTAGTACCCCCCTTTCTGTATCACAGGTGCTAGTCCTTTTTTTTAATTATTTTTTTAAAAAATATCCAAAGAGTATGTTTGCCAGGTGTCAAGTAGTTTGACGCACCACATCCCTTGGTCTATAATATATATGTTTGAAAAGTGAAATTTTAACAGTGCAAGGAGACCCAAGGTTAAAAAATATAACAAAATTTTATTGAAAACATTTCTAGTCAAAATGTAACATATGATAAAAACATGGCACAATAGTCATACGATTAGTATGTGTATGCAGTGACTCCCGCTCTACATATTTCGCCAACCAATGGCTTCTTCAGGAGACTTTAAAGTGGTAGTATACAGTACTCCGCTTTTTAATTTTTATCTACAGGTATGCCAATAATAAGGCCTATAATAAGGCTTACCTGTAGGTAAAATTAATATCTCCTAAACCTGCACGTTTTAGGAGATATTCACCCTGCATGCAGCCACTGACCACAGTGGCGTGTCTTGCCGGACCTTCAGAGCTCCTTGCCGGAAAATGACGTCATCACGGCTCCGACCACTCTCAGCGCCGGAGCTGCCGAAACCAGAAGAGACGCCAAGGGAAGATGTCAGCTCTCTCAGCTAGGGCTGAACGATATTCGATGTAACATCGAATATCATTCTGCGGGCGTGGGCGATGTACACATCGCCGGATCAGCCGATATTGGGGAGGACTTACAGTTTAGGAATACAGCCCGAGCGTCCCACACGTTATGTCCGTCCTGCAGCTCTCCCTGACTGAGCTGTGAACAGCGCGCCGTGAGCAGCGGCACAGGGAACCAATCAGGCGTGCCTGCACACCTGATTGGTTCCCTGTGCCGCTACTCGCGACGTGATTGGTTCGCTCTGCCGCTACTCACCGCTCGGTCATGAGAGCTGCACGGGTAGACTTAACATGAGGGACGGATGTTCGGGCTGTACTACTACCTTCTACCACACGGTCTGTGAGTCCCGATTTCTATTCAGTGCACACTAGTCACACACTGTGCGGCACATCACGTTAACCTGTCCTGGAGTGTCCAGTCCACCATTAACCCTGGCCTGCCCTGTATGATGCAGCAACTGCAATAAAATTTAGAAGAAGGTTGCTGCTGCAGTGCTGCACTACTTGTATTTCGCAAATCCGGCTACTACAGTAAAATTAACCCTGGCTGGCCCTGTGTATGGTACAATCAAAAGAAGGTTGCTGCACTGAATCCCTACAGTAACATTAACCCTGTATGGTACAACTACAATAAGAAGGCTGCTGCAGTGGTGCACTACTTCCCAATCCCTACTACAGTAAAATTAACCCTGGCTGGCCCTGTAGTACAATCAGAAGAAGGCTGCTCAGCTGCTGCACTACTTCCAATCCCTACAGTAACATTAACCCTGGCTGGCCGATCTGAACAAGTGGACCAGACTACAGTGCTTCGGCCACAGACTACATCTTGCAGTTGGTGAGTAATGACCATGATCTAAATAAATCTAAATTTTTTTTGCCGTTTTACTTAAAGTGTTCCTGCTGAAAAAAAAAAAAAAATGTTGATAAAAATACCCCCGGGACAGTCAGGGCTAGTACATTCCACAATGGATAGCCTCTGATCTGTCCCGGGTCGCACTTACCTTTTAGATGAAATACTTACCTTGAAAATTTCTTCTCCAGCGCTGTCATCAGGTCTGGGCCGCTGAAGCGTCCCCTTGTGTCCTCTTCTGTCCTAGAATGCCCTGCACCGGCCCCGATGTCCCTTCCGGTGCAGACTCGTCATCCCTGCACAGCTTCTGGGCATGCCCAGAAGCTGTTTAGCAGGGAATGACGCGCCTGCACCAGAACTGACGTGCGGGGCGGTGCAGGCGCATTGATTCCTGGGAGCGATGACGTAAGAAAAAAATACACTAAACATTTAAACAACTTATTATTGAATCAGTGGCAAAAAATAGTTTTAGGAGCATATTTTTCCAAAATGCGATAACTCCATTTCAATAGTTTTCAGGGAAAATTTTAATTTTTACCTAGACCCACACATTGAGAATATTCAATTTATCCTGTTAAAATATTTTAAACAAGGAAATTATTATTGGTGTTTATCGAGTTTTGGAAAAGAGCTCTTCATTTATGGTTTCAAATAAAACAGTGTGCTTCAATAATTAAAGTTCACATTCACAATGTTTTGTTTGTTTTCTCCGCTTAGAAAATGCAGTGAAAAAGGATGGCCACATTGATCGTGCTATAGGAGTCTGCAAGAAGCTGGTGAGCCACTTCTCTCACAGCTGGAAGGCCAGCGATGCCCTGGCAAAAGTCCAGAAGGAACTCAATCTTCCATCACATTGCCTCATCTCAGAATGCCAAACAAGATGGGGTTCCAGACAGATGATGATCAGCAGGATATTAGAGCAGCAGCAGGCTTTAACTCAGGTCCTGTCTGCAGACAAGAAGCTGCGACATCTAATTCCAACCTGGCAAGATATAGATGTCCTGGAATCACTAAGCAAGTCACTGGGCCCAATCCTGGATTTCACTGATGCACTTTCAGGGGATGAATATGTAAGTGTCTCCTTTGTAAAGCCAGTTCTTCAGCTCTTCAACAATTCACTACTGGAAATGCGAGAGGAAGACACAGACTTGACCAAGAACATAAAGAAGAAGATGCTGGACTACCTCAACGAGAAATATGAAGATGAGGATACTCAGAAGCTGCTAGATATGGCATCTTTTTTGGACCCCCGGTTCAAGATGGACTTCATCAGTGCAGACAAGAAGACCCAAGTTAAGGCCAGAGTGGCATCACAGATGATGGAATGCCAGGAGAAAGCAAGCTGCAGCACTGACGTGATGCCCAACGTTACCAGTGAAGTTGAACCCCAGGCGAAGAAAGCAAAGAAGTCATTGGCAAGCTTCTTTAAACAGAGTGAAACTGCAGCAAAGGGTGATTCCTCTCTGGCCCTAAAGGATGCTTTGGAAGCAGAGTTAAACACCTACCTGCTAACACCTCCAATAGACAAAGAAGAGGATCCACTTGCATGGTGGAAAGTACACAAAATAAGCTTTCCTCGTCTCGCCAGACTTGCCCGCAGATACCTGTGTATTCCTGCGACAAGCTCGCCGTCAGAGAGACTTTTCAGTACTAGTGGCAACATTGTCACTTGCCAACGCACCTGTCTCAAGCCTGCAAAGGTTAATAGACTTGTGTTCTTAGCTAAAAACCTTGAATAAGCAAAGCATACAGCATACATAAGCAGCTAGCATGCATGATCATGCTAAAGAATACTCAGTTTAGAAGTTTTATTTCATTTTGTTTAGCCATGATTATGATGACCAACACTGTTTAACTTTGGCACTTTTGCTAAGAAAAGTTGACTTAAAAACAAAAAAGATTGTGTGAACCAAAAATGCCTATAAGTTGTTTTATAAAAAATATATTAAGTTATATTGTTGTAATGTAAACCAATCAGGGGGGTTGGTGTAAAGCTGCTGTTTTATTTAAACATGTGTTCTGCTTTTGTGTTTTACAAGAAATGTTCTAATTTTGGAATAAAATATTAAGTGACCTTTTTGTCACTTTTAATGAAGCTTGCTTATTTGTGAAATTATTATCAATGTTAAGGTAATTGTTGACTTTAGCCTGGATTGATGGCTCTCTCAATATCGCAATATATATCGTTGGGAAAAAAAATATCGCAATGTACTTTTTTTCCAATATCGTGCAGCCCTACTCTCAGCGGTGTCTGGGCAACCTTGTGGGGGCTTCGTTCTAAAGTAAGTATTTCATAATGAGCTAGTATGCAATGCATATTAGCACATTATACCATTGTCCTGCAGGGTTTTTATATTTTTTCACAGGGGATACAACTGCTTTAAGGAATCCGGTGTTCCGTGAGAATTACCTACCCGTGAGAAAAACCTACCCCTCGTCACTTCCGGTACTCGGCACTGTATGTAATGCAGCGGGTACATTAAAACAGATGGGCTGCAATACAAATCATCTCCGCTCCTGTCACTGTCACTTCCCTGATCTCGGATAGTAAATATAAAAGCGGCAGCGGCTGTATGAAAAGATAAATCACGGAGCCGAAAGCCGCTTTTATATTTACTTGCCGAGAGCAGGGAAGTGACCGGGACAGGAGCGGAGATGACTCGTATTGCCGCACAGCTGTTTTATGTAAGCGCCGCGTCGGTAGGTTTTTCTCACGGTACACCGTGATCTTTTCATACTAGTGCGCTTGCGCACTAGTAAGCTCCTCTGTTCTTCCATCACGTATCCGGGGCTCTGAGCATGCGCAGTGCTGCGCTGCTCAGCTCTTTCTGGCCGGAAGTGACGAGGGGTAGGTAATTCTCACGGGGTAGGTAATTCTCACGGAACACCGGCATACAAAATGGCTATGAAATTGAGAAACAACTAATTATTCACAATCAATATCTATAAATTTTTGTAGTTTGCAGATCATTAATTTCTCAGGCATGCATATGAATCAATAGCCATCATTAAAACACCTTCTTATCTAAACTGTGCAAAAGGTCACATGCTGCATATTAAGTGAGTGGTTAGGAGGAGATATTAGTGAACCGCAGGGAGGGATATAGAATCCACATACAGGTCTGTATATAACAATGCAGGGGTTTTCAAACTATGGCCCTCCAGTTGTTCAGGAACTACAATTCCCATCATGCCCTGGTCTTGTCTGTGAATGTCAGAGTTTTACAATGCCTCATGGGATGTGTAGTTCCGCAACAGCTGGAGGGCCGTAGTTTAAGGATCCTTGCAACAAGGGAAGCACTATATTGAAGATAAAAAATATACATAATGTATGAGGAAGATACATATCTATATATCCTCACTATAATATATGCATAAAGCCAAAATAATGAAAAAAGTCAACCCACCAGATGTGCCTGGTCTGAACCAGGGAGGAGAAATGGAACCAAAGAAGAGCCAGAGGGAGAGTTGCCAAGGATCAATCCTAGAATATAGTCCTCAGCAAGTAACTCTGAAACGATAGATGACTGCAAAGCAAACGTCTCTCCACCCAATCCTGGAGACGAAACACAAACAATACCACTATACAAAAATTATTGGCTCACAATATTTAGGGCATAATTGCTGTCCCCACTTTTGCGTCACAGGTGTTCCTCTTTCCTCATTATAGCAAAAAGTGCAGCGCTATCATAAAAATGGGAAAAACATGCGTTTGAATATAAATATTATAGTGAATCACAATAAAAAAAAAAAAAAAAAAAAAATGTGCAAGAGGATACCAAAAATATCCTAATCATACAATAAAATAAGTGTCCATATCAAAGGTGTAATGAAAGTCCACTCCAGTGATGAAAAAGTGATATCCTTAAAGTAAGAACCACAAATCCCAGCATGCACAAGGAGCCAAGCTTCCTGGTTTTTGGACAGTGAGGAATCACCAATGAGTGAAACAAAAAGATTGGCCGCTTACCAGATGGATATGGCTTCCAAATTATTGGATAAGCCACAAAATGCCTTAGGCTTCATTGGATGGAAACATCAAGATGTTACGTTCAGTAGGAAGGTGATAGATAGCCATGAAAATAAATAAGAGGAACCCATAGCGTAATACAGTTAGAGGATTACTATTTATTAAATGGAGATGCACTAACGTGATATGAAGTAAAAACGAGCATAGGTACAACTTCCTAGAGGCGTGGTGACGTCAGGTCTGGTCCCACCCAACGTGTTTCGTCATACGTTTGACAGCGTCAGGGCCAGGTTTTTTTTCTATTGGCCTGTGCAAGCTGCTGATTCATTTATCATTTTTCACTGATTCATTTATTGATGTTTTATAAGCGCAGAATTTTTTTTTTTTTCCTCTTTCCTCATCAGCAGTGGTTTCCTTTTTTTTTTGCTTTCTTTTTTTTTATTTTATTTGAATTATTATTATATTTTTTTGTTGTCGCAGCAGCACTAAAAATATTTACGGCATGATTGCTGTTCCTCCACTCTGCATTGCAGGCATTCCTCCCCTGTGTCAAAAACTGCCTTTTGTCTTTATTTTTTTTAGGTGAACTGGTAGGGCTACTATGTGGGGGGGGGGGGGGGTTTGGATCTGGGGGTCAACTTGTTAAACAGGGTTTTCAGATTCCGATAAGCACCCCGTCTACACCCCCACAACCACCAAGGGTTGTGGGGACAAGGCCCTTGTCGCCATTAACATGGGGATAATGTGCTTTGGGGGCACCCTAAAGCACCCTACCATGTTGACGGCATTATTAAAAGTGAAAAAAAGTAATAGAGCCTGCTGCAGCAATACTGACATTTCTAAAGGAAAAAAATGTCATTTAAACTTGCTCACGGCTGTACTGTGTTGTCAGCTCCCGGCAATACATTACAGCCGCGAGAAAGTTTAAATTACATTTTTTCCTTTAGAAATGTCAGTATTGCTACAGCAGGCTCTATACATCGTACAGATGCGCCACTTTACAGGCACATTAAGAGGACCCCCCCAGGCACGATATTTAGAGGAATTTTTCATTTTTATTGTTTCACTTTAAGCATCACTAAAATCTTTGCTCCTTTAACCACTTACCGACTGCCTAACGACGATTGACGTCGGCAGTCAGCCCCTCACAGGCAAAGTGACGTCGATCTACGTCGCTAGCCTGTGAGGGTCTAGGGAGCGAGCGCGCGCCGCCGGAGGCACGCTCCTGCTCCCGCGTGGTCACGGACCCCCCCCCCCCCCCCGCGCGTGTGACCGGCGGACCCGATGTCCGCCGGTCACTCTGCGATCGCCGCTGCAGAGGGAGAAAGTCAGGAGGCTAGTGTAAACAAGCCGCCTGTCATTCTCCCCTGTGTAGAAACTGTGATCACACGGTTCTACTATGTAGGACCGTTGATCACTGTTTCTACAGCTCAACCCACAGCCAATCACAGTTAGAATCACGCCCCTAGGGACACACACAGCCCCTCCCTCTCAAATAAAGTTAACCCCTTCACTACCAGTGTCATTTTGCAGTAAATATGTATAGCACTGATTACTACAGTAATGTCACTGGTAACCCCAAAAGTGTCAAAAATGTCAGTCAAGGGTCCGATCTGTCTGCCGCAATGTCGCAGTACCGGAAAAAAAAACGCAGATCACCGCCATTACGCGTTAAAAAAAAACAACAAAAATGACAAAAATCTTTCCCTTTGTTAGTAAACGTGATCACTTTTGAGCAAACCAATCAAAATACGCTTTTTGCATTTTTTTTTTACCAAACATAGGTAGCAGAAAACAAATTGGCCAAAATGTTAAAAAATTTTGATTTTTACATTTTTTTTGGGGGGGAATTTCATATAAAAAAATGTGAAAAATATTGCTATTTTTGCAAAATTGACGCTCTTTTTTTGTTTATAGCGCATGATCAAAAAATCACACAGGTGATCAAATACCACCAAAAGAAAGCTCTGTTTGTGGGAAAAAAAGGACGCCAAATTCGTTTAGGTACAGCGTCGCACGACCGCGCAATTGTCCGTTAAAGTCACGCAGTGCCGAATCGCAAAATACCCCCTGGTCAGGAAGGGGGTAAAATCTTCCGGGGCTTAAGTGGTTAAAAACAATTGTTTAAAAAAAATGTTTGCATTGAAACATGTCCCCCAGGGCAGTACCCGGGTCCCTATACATTTTTTATGGCATTAACTTGCATATAAGCCTTTAAAATGAGGACTTTTGATTTTTTATCTTCCTGTCCCATAGACTTTAATAGAGTTTGCATGGTCACTAGAACTTTTTCCCTGTTTGAGATGTTCTGGTCCGAATCGAACAGGGGGGCGTTCCGCTCATTACTATTGCAGAATATTATTGTGATCTTACCTTTTGTTTATCATGTCCTGCTTCTGGCGTGACTAGGTTGTTTCATTAGGCACCTTGTGAAATGTCAGAGCCTTGGTCGGGGAAACTGCAGTATTAGGCTCCCTTTAGCAGTAGTTACCCCTTAGGGGGTATTGCCAAACAAGCTAATTCCTATTGCATTGAATTTGTTCTGAACTGCTTGTTTGCTGGGCTATAATTTGAAGTAGATGGGTAACTTTTAATATCTTTTAATATATATATGAATCTTGCACCTAAAAGGTTGTCACATTCATTGAACATGTAGGCAATACACTCTAAAGGAGTGATTTCCACTCACACTCAGAGCCTTCCTAAGAGCATTATAGCCCCCCCCCCCCCCCCCCAGGCAATGCAGCACAATCACCACGAGAATAAAAATGCAAATGATCGATAACGCTATATTTATTGGTACCTCCAGCAAAATCAGTGTTTAAACATTAAATTAATAAATAAATAATAAATCATTTTAAAAAGGCAAAAAAAAAAAAAAATAATTTAATTAATTAATAAATAATTAAAAAAAGGCTAAAAATAAAATTAATAAATAATTTAAAAAAAAAAGTGAAATAAAGAAAATATACTGATATCCTTATTAATTTGGGCATCAATTGTATAAAAAATGAAAAGTGACATGCAGATGTTTTGGCTTTCTGAACATACAAAGGCAATATTAATTTCTGCACATAAAAGAAAAGTTAGTACTTACCCTTTCTGTCTTTCTTTCCTTTCTGCCATGCTGGCTTCCCTTTTAGGCTTCTACAGCAGTGCCCCCACCCTTGCAGGTTGCGCTGCAGCTGTCTTGGTGTGTGCCTGTCTCCCGGCGGACCTTGGAAGCAGGCAGGCACTCCTGCTGCTGTGGGCACCTCTCCATGGCCCGTTTAGCCTGACAGCAGTGCCAGGCTAATGGCAGCTTCCAAGTTCGGCAGCTGGGTCCGGTGAACACACACACGGACAGGAATCAGACTCAACTGTCCTGTGTGTGCCTGTTCTCGTGCAGGCAGACAGGCATTCCTGCAGTTGTGGGCTCCCCCTCCACGGCCCAAGTGGCCTGACAGCAGCGCAGGGCCGACAGGCGCTTGCCACCTGCTAAGTTCGGCAGCGGGATGCACACAGGAGTCTGGACTAATGCAGACATCCAAACCTGCAAAAACTAATTTCAGGGAAGTGGCACTCTGCGCCCCCATCCCCTCCCCCACCAATATAACACAACTAGAGGATGAGCAAATGAAATGGAATCAGTATACAGAGGTTTACTTCTTCAACACTCTAACCACCATGACCAGTTTCGTGATTTGAAGTGGTCATGGTGGTAGGAGTCAGAAACACTGCACATGCTGGGATATTTACAATTATGTGCTGGGGGCTAGTTGCACCCCTAGCACATGTGACTTACTCCTGGTGGGTACTGCTGGTGGGTGCTGCTGACTGGTACTGCTGGTGGCTACTGCTGGCTGGTACTGCTGACGGGTACTGCTGGCGGGCACTGCTGGTGGGTACTGCTAATGGGTACTACTGGTGGGTACTGCTGTTGGGTACTGCTGGTGTGTACTGCTGATGGGTACTGCTGGCTGATATTGCAGATGGGTACTGCTGGCTGGTACTGCTGATGGGTACTGCTGGCTGGTACTGCTGGTGGGTATAGCTTGCTGGTACTGCTGGTGGGTACTGCTGGCTGGTACTGCTGATAAGTACTGCTGGCTGGTACTGCTGGCTGGTACTACTGATGGGTACTGCTAAAGAGTACTGCTGGTGGTTACTGCTAGCTGGTACTGCTGGTGGGTACTGCTGGCTGATACTGCTGGCTGATACTGTTGGCTGGTACTGCTGGTGGGTACTGCTGGCTGGTACTGCTGGCGGGCACTGCTGGTGGGTACTGCTGGCTGGTACTGCTGGTGTGTACTGCTGATGAGTACTGCTGGCTGGTACTGCTAGTGGGTACTGCTGATGGGTACTGCGGGCTGGTACTGCTGGTGGGTACAGCTTGCTGGTACTGCTGGCTGGTACTGCTGGCGGGTACTGCTGGCTGGTACTGCTGGTGGGTACAGCTTGCTGGTACTGCTGGCTGGTACTGCTGATGGGTACTGCTGGTGTGTACTGCTCATGGGTACTACTGGCTGATACTGCTAGTGGGTACTGCTGGCTGGTACTACTGATGGGTACTGCTGGCTGGTACTTCTGGTGGGTACAGCTTGCTGGTACTGCTGGTGGGTACAGCTTGCTGGTACTGCTGATGGGTACTGCTGACTGGTACTGCTGGCTGGTACTGCTGGTGGGTACTGCTGGCTGGTACTGCTGGTGGTTACTGCTAGCTGGTACTGCTGGTGGGTAATGCTGGCTGGTGCTGCTGGTGGGTACTGTTGGCTGGTACTGCCGGTGGGTACTGCTGGTGGGCACTTCTGGTGGGTATTGCTGGTTGGTACTGTTGATGGGTACTACTGGTGGGTACTGCTGATGGGTACTGCTGGTGTGTACTGCTGATGAGTACTGCTGGCTGGTACTGCTAGTGGGTACTGCTGATGGGTACTGCTGGCTGTTACTGCTGATGGGTACTGCTGGCTGGTACTGCTGGTGGGTACAGCTTGCTGGCACTGCTGATAGGTACTGCTGGCTGGTTCTGCTGGCGGGTTCTGCTGGCTGGTACTGCTGATGGGTACTGCTGGCAGGTACTGCTGGTGATTACTGCTAGCTGGTACTGCTGGTGGTTACTGCTAGCTGGTACTGCTGGTGGGTCCTGCTGGCTGGTACTGCTGGTGGTTACTGCTGGCTTGAGATACATGACATCAAAGGAGCGAGTGTAAAGATCGGTACCGCACTGGAGGAAGCATGCAGAGCCAATGCTTCCTGTATCCCTCCTCTCACAGGCGGAGTGCATTTGATATCACTCTGCCTGTGACTGTCAGGATGGAGCCGGAACCATACAGGAAGCATCAGCTCCATTCTGACAGCTCAGCTGACACAGACAGCCAGGATATCGCATGGCACTTGCGGGTGACAGGGAGCCGCAGGCCGCATGCGGGAGACACCTGCACATCGCGGGAGACTTGGGATGTCTGCTAAAGCTTGGCTGTGGCTGGGTCACTGGGCAGGTGGGGCTCCTCGGGCAAGTGGGGCCCCCGGGCAACTGCCCAGCATGCTCATGTGGTAAGACGGCCCTGCTTAAACAGCAGGCAAATCAACTCTCTCCAGAATCTTCCAAGAGGCGATGCAGATGAATATGACTGTATGAATCCTGCTGGTTCGAGCAACCAAGGATAAAGATGACGACACCTAACAGGCTATCACATTCATTCTAAAGGAGTGTTTCCCCTCGCCCTGTGAAGGAATTACCTATTCCGGAAATGAACAGTCTGCATGCCTTTCCCGGTAAACAAGCCTCTTCAGACTTTTCCTAAGAGAAGATACAGATGAGCATGATTGCAAAAAATACTTCAAGCAACCAAGGATAAAGATGACGAAATGTTTGAAAATGTTTGCCCTGGGTCCAATCAATAATAAAGATGGCCCTGCTGCCAGCAGTACATATACTGCGGAAGGTCGGCTCTGTACGTCGCTTTGCGGGACCACGAGTGGGGGTGCGCACAGGGGAGCCAATCAGTGGGTCCGGCAGCTGGGATTGCCACCGGGCACCCATGATTTTGCATTCACAGTGTAGTACTGCACCCACTATAAATTACAACAGATACTATGTATTATTTCCTGATGTATTATTGCCTATATATATTTTATTATTATTATTATTATTGCCCACTGTATATTACAACAGATACTATGTGTTATTGCCTGTAGGGGGGGAAAGCAATAATTTAGTATCTCTTGTATATTATAGTGGGTTCAGTGCCACACTGTGGCCAGAAGGTGGTGCCCCATCACACAATAATTTATAGTATCTGTTGTAATTGATACCACTATCAATTACAACATGCTACAAATTATTGCAGTACCGAACTGTGACCGCAAGGTGGTGCCCCATTATGCAATTATATAGTATCTGTAGGAATTTATAGTGTGCGCAGTACTGCACTGTGGCCGCAAGGTGGCGCCCCACAGGCAATATTTATAGTACAGTTTCTTTAGAAATTTATAGAGGGTGCAGTACCGCAGTGTGGCGCCCCGTCAGAAAATAATACATAGTATCTGCTGTAATTTTATAGAGGGTGCAGTACCGCACTGTGGCCGCAAGGTAGCGCCCCACAGGCAATATTTATAGTACCGTTTCTGTAGTAATTTATAGAGGGTGCAGTACCGCAGTGTGGCCAAAGGGTGGCGCCCCGTCAGAAAATAATACATAGTATCTGCTGTGATTTTATAGAGGGTGCAGTACCGCACTGTGGCCGCAAGGTGGCGCCCCGCAGGTAATATTTGTATCTGTTGTAAAGTATGGTGTGTGCAGTGTGGCCACAAGGTGGCGCCGCACAAGACACAATCACTTTACTAATAACCACATAATAATATACTCATAACTTATAACACCGAGGAATGACCCCGCCGCCTGCTGGCCACATCCAGTATCGCCCCCTCTTTCCAATACAATGACAGAAGCTCCGTGACACAGAGAGGGCGCCACCTGCCGGCTGCCAAGCGAAGGGTGTGGGGGGGGTGATAGTTGGGGGGGAGGGGGATGATGGGTGACATTGATGATCAGGGGTGACTCCGCTCATGTCTGGGGGGGAAGAGGAGGATCTCTCAGGGTCAGTGTCTCCTCCCCTCAGTCAGGCCACGCCTCCCGGTGCACACACTCCGCCCCCATGTGTCTCGGGGTGAGGCGGAACGTTGTGTGCGGGGCGGGAATTGTCGGTGCACGCAGAGTGCGCGGCTCTATTCCGTCCCCCGTGCGGTGAGAAGGAGAAGGTAGGATAGAATGAATGTCATGGGTGGAAGGGGGATGGGAGTATTGGGGGGCCGGGATCTCATCTCTCTCTGTCCCCCCAGATGTTGGCGGTCGGAGGGGAGACTCTGATCAGACACATGGCTGCCCTGAGCTGGTAAGAGAACCACTGACAACTACAACTCCCAGCATGTCCTCATCTACCCTCCTACAGGACACTACAACTCCCAGCATGTCCTTACATATCCTCCTATAGGACACTACAACTCCCAGCATGTCCTCATCTATCCTACAGGACACTACAACTCCCAGCATGTCCTCATCTATCCTATAGGACACTACAACTCCCAGCATGTCCTCATCTATCCTCCTATAGGACACTACAACTCCCAGCATGTCCTCATCTACCCTCCTACAGGACACTACAACTCCCAGCATGTCCTTACATATCCTCCTATAGGACACTACAACTCCCAGCATGTCCTCATCTATCCTCCTACAGGACACTACAACTCCCAGCATGTCCTTACATATCCTCCTATAGGACACTACAACTCCCAGCATGTCCTCATCTATCCTACAGGACACTACAACTCCCAGCATGTCCTCCATCTATCCTCCTACAGGACACTACAACTCCCAGCATGTCCTTACATATCCTCCTATAGGACACTACAACTCCCAGCATGTCCTCATCTATCCTATAGGACACTACAACTCCCAGCATGTCCTCATCTATCCTCCTATAGGACACTACAACTCCCAGCATGTCCTCATCTATCCTCCTATAGGACACTACAACTCCCAGCATGTCCTCATCTACCCTCCTACAGGACACTACAACTCCCAGCATGTCCTTACATATCCTCCTATAGGACACTACAACTCCCAGCATGTCCTCATCTATCCTATAGGACACTACAACTCCCAGCATGTCCTCATCTATCCTCCTATAGGACACTACAACTCCCAGCATGTCCTCATCTATCCTCCTATAGGACACTACAACTCCCAGCATGTCCTCCATCTATCCTCCTATAGGACACTACAACTCCCAGCATGTCCTCATCTATCCTCCTATAGGACACTACAACTCCCAGCATGTCCTCATCTATCCTCCTATAGGACACTACAACTCCCAGCATGTCCTCATCTATCCTCCTACAGGACACTACAACTCCCAGCATGTCCTAATCTATCCTCCTATAGGACACTACAACTCCCAGCATGTCCTCATCTATCCTATAGGACACTACAACTCCCAGCATGTCCTCATCTATCCTCCTACAGGACACTACAACTCCCAGCATGTCCTCATCTATCCTACAGAACACTACAACTCCCAGCATGTCCTAATCTATCCTCCTACATTACACTACAACTCCCAGCATGTCCACCATCTATCCTCCTACATTACACTACAACTCCCAGCATGTCCTCATCTATCCTCCTACAGGACACTACAACTCCCAGCATGTCCTCCATCTATCCTCCTACATTACACTACAACTCCCAGCATGTCCTCCATCTATCCTCCTATAGGACACTACAACTCCCAGCATGTCCTCATCTACCCTCCTATAGGACACTACAACTCCCAGCATGTCCTCATCTATCCTACAGGACACTACAACTCCCAGCATGTCCTCCATCTATCCTCCTACAGGACAATACAACTCCCAGCATGTCCTTACATATCCTCCTATAGGACACTACAACTCCCAGCATGTCCTCATCTATCCTATAGGACACTACAACTCCCAGCATGTCCTCATCTATCCTCCTATAGGACACTACAACTCCCAGCATGTCCTCATCTATCCTCCTATAGGACACTACAACTCCCAGCATGTCCTCCATCTATCCTCCTATAGGACACTACAACTCCCAGCATGTCCTCATCTATCCTCCTATAGGACACTACAACTCCCAGCATGTCCTCATCTATCCTCCTATAGGACACTACAACTCCCAGCATGTCCTCATCTATCCTCCTATAGGACACTACAACTCCCAGCATGTCCTCATCTATCCTCCTATAGGACACTACAACTCCCAGCATGTCCTCATCTATCCTCCTATAGGACACTACAACTCCCAGCATGTCCTCATCTATCCTCCTACAGGACACTACAACTCCCAGCATGTCCTCATCTATCCTCCTATAGGACACTACAACTCCCAGCATGTCCTCATCTATCCTATAGGACACTACAACTCCCAGCATGTCCTCATCTATCCTCCTACAGGACACTACAACTCCCAGCATGTCCTAATCTATCCTCCTATAGGACACTACAACTCCCAGCATGTCCTCATCTATCCTATAGGACACTACAACTCCCAGCATGTCCTCATCTATCCTACAGGACACTACAACTCCCAGCATGTCCTCATCTATCCTATAGGACACTACAACTCCCAGCATGTCCTCATCTATCCTCCTATAGGACACTACAACTCCCAGCATGTCCTCATCTATCCTCCTATAGGACACTACAACTCCCAGCATGTCCTCATCTACCCTCCTACAGGACACTACAACTCCCAGCATGTCCTTACATATCCTCCTATAGGACACTACAACTCCCAGCATGTCCTCATCTATCCTACAGGACACTACAACTCCCAGCATGTCCTCCATCTATCCTCCTACAGGACACTACAACTCCCAGCATGTCCTTACATATCCTCCTATAGGACACTACAACTCCCAGCATGTCCTCATCTATCCTATAGGACACTACAACTCCCAGCATGTCCTCATCTATCCTCCTATAGGACACTACAACTCCCAGCATGTCCTCATCTATCCTCCTATAGGACACTACAACTCCCAGCATGTCCTCATCTACCCTCCTACAGGACACTACAACTCCCAGCATGTCCTTACATATCCTCCTATAGGACACTACAACTCCCAGCATGTCCTCATCTATCCTCCTATAGGACACTACAACTCCCAGCATGTCCTCATCTATCCTCCTATAGGACACTACAACTCCCAGCATGTCCTCCATCTATCCTCCTATAGGACACTACAACTCCCAGCATGTCCTCATCTATCCTCCTATAGGACACTACAACTCCCAGCATGTCCTCATCTATCCTCCTATAGGACACTACAACTCCCAGCATGTCCTTACATATCCTCCTATAGGACACTACAACTCCCAGCATGTCCTCATCTATCCTATAGGACACTACAACTCCCAGCATGTCCTCATCTATCCTCCTATAGGACACTACAACTCCCAGCATGTCCTCATCTATCCTCCTATAGGACACTACAACTCCCAGCATGTCCTCCATCTATCCTCCTATAGGACACTACAACTCCCAGCATGTCCTCATCTATCCTCCTATAGGACACTACAACTCCCAGCATGTCCTCATCTATCCTCCTATAGGACACTACAACTCCCAGCATGTCCTCATCTATCCTCCTACAGGACACTACAACTCCCAGCATGTCCTAATCTATCCTCCTATAGGACACTACAACTCCCAGCATGTCCTAATCTATCCTCCTATAGGACACTACAACTCCCAGCATGTCCTCATCTATCCTATAGGACACTACAACTCCCAGCATGTCCTCATCTATCCTCCTACAGGACACTACAACTCCCAGCATGTCCTCATCTATCCTACAGAACACTACAACTCCCAGCATGTCCTAATCTATCCTCCTACATTACACTACAACCCCAGCATGTCCACCATCTATCCTCCTACATTACACTACAACTCCCAGCATGTCCTCATCTATCCTCCTACAGGACACTACAACTCCCAGCATGTCCTCCATCTATCCTCCTACATTACACTACAACTCCCAGCATGTCCTCCATCTATCCTCCTATAGGACACTACAACTCCCAGCATGTCCTCATCTACCCTCCTATAGGACACTACAACTCCCAGCATGTCCTCATCTATCCTACAGGACACTACAACTCCCAGCATGTCCTCCATCTATCCTCCTACAGGACAATACAACTCCCAGCATGTCCTTACATATCCTCCTATAGGACACTACAACTCCCAGCATGTCCTCATCTATCCTATAGGACACTACAACTCCCAGCATGTCCTCATCTATCCTCCTATAGGACACTACAACTCCCAGCATGTCCTCATCTATCCTCCTATAGGACACTACAACTCCCAGCATGTCCTCCATCTATCCTCCTATAGGACACTACAACTCCCAGCATGTCCTCATCTATCCTCCTATAGGACACTACAACTCCCAGCATGTCCTCATCTATCCTCCTATAGGACACTACAACTCCCAGCATGTCCTCATCTATCCTCCTATAGGACACTACAACTCCCAGCATGTCCTCATCTATCCTCCTATAGGACACTACAACTCCCAGCATGTCCTCATCTATCCTCCTATAGGACACTACAACTCCCAGCATGTCCTCATCTATCCTCCTACAGGACACTACAACTCCCAGCATGTCCTCATCTATCCTCCTATAGGACACTACAACTCCCAGCATGTCCTCATCTATCCTCCTATAGGACACTACAACTCCCAGCATGTCCTCATCTATCCTCCTACAGGACACTACAACTCCCAGCATGTCCTAATCTATCCTCCTATAGGACACTACAACTCCCAGCATGTCCTCATCTATCCTATAGGACACTACAACTCCCAGCATGTCCTCATCTATCCTCCTACAGGACACTACAACTCCCAGCATGTCCTCATCTATCCTACAGAACACTACAACTCCCAGCATGTCCTAATCTATCCTCCTACATTACACTACAACTCCCAGCATGTCCTAATCTATCCTCCTACATTACACTACAACTCCCAGCATGTCCACCATCTATCCTCCTACATTACACTACAACTCCCAGCATGTCCTCATCTATCCTCCTACAGGACACTACAACTCCCAGCATGTCCTCCATCTATCCTCCTACATTACACTACAACTCCCAGCATGTCCTCCATCTATCCTCCTACAGGACACTACAACTCCCAGCATGTCCTCCATCTATCCTCCTACAGGACACTACAACTCCCAGCATGTCCTCATCTATCCTCCTACAGGACACTACAACTCCCAGCATGTCCTCATCTATCCTACAGAACACTACAACTCCCAGCATGTCCTCATCTATCCTCCTACAGGACACTACATCTCCCAGCATGTCCTCATCTATCCTACAGAACACTACAACTCCCAGCATGTCCTCATCTATCCTCCTACAGGACACTACAACTCCCAGCATGTCCTCCATCTATCCTCCTACATTACACTACAACTCCCAGCATGTCCTCCATCTATCCTCCTACAGGACACTACAACTCCCAGCATGTCCTCATCTATCCTCCTACAGGACACTACAACTCCCAGCATGTCCTCATCTATCCTACAGAACACTACAACTCCCAGCATGTCCTCATCTATCCTCCTACAGGACACTACAACTCCCAGCATGTCCTCATCTATCCTCCTACAGGACACTACAACTCCCAGCATGTCCTCATCTATCCTCCTACAGGACACTACAACTCCCTGCATGTCGTCCTCTATCCTCCTACATTACACTACAACTCCCAGCATGTCCACCATCTATCCTCCTACATTACACTACAACTCCCAGCATGTCCTCATCTATCCTCCTACAGGACACTACAACTCCCAGCATGTCCTCCATCTATCCTCCTACATTACACTACAACTCCCAGCATGTCCTCCATCTATCCTCCTACATTACACTACAACTCCCAGCATGTCCTCCATCTATCCTCCTACAGGACACTACAACTCCCAGCATGTCCTCATCTATCCTCCTACAGGACACTACAACTCCCAGCATGTCCTCATCTATCCTACAGAACACTACAACTCCCAGCATGTCCTCATCTATCCTCCTACAGGACACTACAACTCCCAGAATGTCCTCATCTATCCTCCTACATTACACTACAACTCCCAGCATGTCCTCATCTATCCTACAGAACACTACAACTCCCAGCATGTCCTCATCTATCCTCCTACAGGACACTACAACACCCAGCATGTCCTCCATCTATCCTCCTACAGGACACTACAACACCCAGCATGTCCTCATCTATCCTACAGAACACTACAACTCCCAGCATGTCCTCATCTATCCTCCTACAGGACACTACAACTCCCAGCATGTCCTCCATCTATCCTCCTACATTACACTACAACTCCCAGCATGCCCTCCATCTATCCTCCTACAGGACACTACAACTCCCAGCATGTCCTCATCTATCCTACAGAACACTACAACTCCCAGCATGTCCTCATCTATCCTCCTCCATTACACTACAACTCCCAGCATGTCCTCCTCTATCCTCCTACATTACACTACAACTCCCAGCATGTCCTCATCTATCCTACAGAACACTACAACTCCCAGCATGTCCTCATCTATCCTCCTACAGGACACTACATCTCCCAGCATGTCCTCATCTATCCTACAGAACACTACAACTCCCAGCATGTCCTCATCTATCCTCCTACAGGACACTACAACTCCCAGCATGTCCTCCATCTATCCTCCTACATTACACTACAACTCCCAGCATGTCCTCCATCTATCCTCCTACAGGACACTACAACTCCCAGCATGTCCTCATCTATCCTCCTACAGTACACTACAACTCCCAGCATGTCCTCATCTATCCTACAGAACACTACAACTCCCAGCATGTCCTCATCTATCCTCCTACAGGACACTACAACTCCCAGCATGTCCTCATCTATCCTACAGAACACTACAACTCCCAGCATGTCCTCATCTATCCTCCTACAGGACACTACAACTCCCTGCATGTCGTCCTCTATCCTCCTACATTACACTACAACTCCCAGCATGTCCACCATCTATCCTCCTACATTACACTACAACTCCCAGCATGTCCTCATCTATCCTCCTACAGGACACTACAACTCCCAGCATGTCCTCCATCTATCCTCCTACATTACACTACAACTCCCAGCATGTCCTCCATCTATCCTCCTACAGGACACTACAACTCCCAGCATGTCCTCATCTATCCTCCTACAGGACACTACAACTCCCAGCATGTCCTCATCTATCCTACAGAACACTACAACTCCCAGCATGTCCTCATCTATCCTCCTACAGGACACTGCAACTCCCAGAATGTCCTCATCTATCCTCCTACATTACACTACAACTCCCAGCATGTCCTCATCTATCCTACAGAACACTACAACTCCCAGCATGTCCTCATCTATCCTCCTACAGGACACTACAACACCCAGCATGTCCTCCATCTATCCTACAGAACACTACAACTCCCAGCATGTCCTCATCTATCCTCCTACAGGACACTACAACACCCAGCATGTCCTCCATCTATCCTCCTACAGGACACTACAACACCCAGCATGTCCTCATCTATCCTACAGAACACTACAACTCCCAGCATGTCCTCATCTATCCTCCTACAGGACACTACAACTCCCAGCATGTCCTCCATCTATCCTCCTACATTACACTACAACTCCCAGCATGCCCTCCATCTATCCTCCTACAGGACACTACAACTCCCAGCATGTCCTCATCTATCCTACAGAACACTACAACTCCCAGCATGTCCTCATCTATCCTCCTACAGGACACTACAACTCCCAGCATGTCCTCATCTATCCTACAGAACACTACAACTCCCAGCATGTCCTCATCTATCCTCCTCCATTACACTACAACTCCCAGCATGTCCTCATCTATCCTCCTACATTACACTACAACTCCCAGCATGTCCTCATCTATCCTCCTACATTACACTACAACTCCCAGCATGTCCACCATCTATCCTCCTACATTACACTACAACTCCCAGCATGTCCTCATCTATCCTACAGAACACTACAACTCCCAGCATGTCCTCATCTATCCTCCTCCATTACACTACAACTCCCAGCATGTCCTCCTCTATCCTCCTACATTACACTACAACTTCCAGCATGTCCTCCATCTATCCTCCTACATCACACTACAACTCCCAGCATGTCCTCAACTATCCTCCTACAGAACACTACAACTCCCAGCAGGCCCTCCATTTATCCTACAGTAGACTACAACTCCCAGCATGTCCTCATCTCTCCTCCTACAGGACACAACGCCCAGCATGTCCTCCATCTATCCTCCTACATTACACTACAACTCCCAGCATGTCCTCATCTATCCTCCTACATTACACTACAACTCCCAGCATGTCCACCATCTATCCTCCTACAGGACACTACAACTCCCAGCATGTCCTCCATTTATCCTCCTACAGGACACTACAACTCCCAGCATGTCCTCATCTATCCTCCTATAGGACACTACAACACCCAGCATGTCCTCATCTATCCTCCTACAGGACACTACAACTCCCAGCATGTCCTCATCTATCCTCCTACAGGACACTACAACTCCCAGCATGTCCTCATCTATCCTCCTACATTACACTACACCTCCCAGCATGTCCTCATCTATCCTCCTACATTACACTACAACTCCCAGCAGGCCCTCCATTTATCCTACAGAAGACTACAACTCCCAGCATGTCCTCATCTTTCCTCCTACAGGACACTACAACGCCCAGCATGTCCTCCATCTATCCTCCTACAGGACACTACAACTCCCAGCATGTCCTCATTTATCCTCCTACAGGACACTACAACTCCCAGCATGTCCTCCATCTATCCTCCTACAGGACACTACAACTCCCAGCATGTCCTCCATCTATCCTCCTACAGGACACTACAACTCCCAGCATGTCCTCATGTATCCTCCTACAGGACACTACAACTCCCAGCATGTGCTCCATCTATCCTTCTACAGAACACTACAACTCCCAGCAGGTCCTCCATTTATCCTCCTACAGAAGACTACAACTCCCAGCATGTCCTCATCTATCCTCCTACAGGACACTACAACTCCCAGCATGTTCTCATCTATCCTCCTACTGGACACTACAACTCCCAGCATGTCCTCCATCTATCCTCCTACAGGACACTACAACTCCCAGCATGTCCTCCATCTATCCTCCTACAGGACACTACAACTCCCAGCATGTCCTCATGTATCCTCCTACAGGACACTACAACTCCCAGCATGTCCTCCATCTATCCTCCTACAGGACACTACAACTCCCAGCATGTGCTCCATCTATCCTTCTACAGAACACTACAACTCCCAGCAGGTCCTCCATTTATCCTCCTACAGAAGACTACAACTCCCAGCAGGTCCTCATCTATCCTCCTACAGGACACTACAACTCCCAGCATGTCCTCCATCTATCCTCCTACATTACACTACAACTCCCAGCATGTCCTCATGTATCCTCCTACAGGACACTACAACTCCCAGCATGTCCTCCATCTATCCTCCTACAGGACACTACAACTCCCAGCATGTGCTCCATCTATCCTTCTACAGAACACTACAACTCCCAGCAGGTCCTCCATTTATCCTCCTACAGAAGACTACAACTCCCAGCATGTCCTCATCTATCCTCCTACAGGATACTACAACTCCCAGCATGTTCTCATCTATCCTCCTACTGGACACTACAACTCCCAGCATGTCCTCATGTATCCTCCTACAGGACACTACAACTCCCAGCATGTCCTCCATCTATCCTCCTACAGGACACTACAACTCCCAGCATGTCCTCCATCTATCCTCCTACAGGACACTACAACTCTCAGCATGTCCTCATGTATCCTCCTACAGGACACTACAACTCCCAGCATGTCCTCCATCTATCCTCCTACAGGACACTACAACTCCCAGCATGTGCTCCATCTATCCTTCTACAGAACACTACAACTCCCAGCAGGTCCTCCATTTATCCTCCTACAGAAGACTACAACTCCCAGCAGGTCCTCATCTATCCTCCTACAGGACACTACAACTCCCAGCATGTTCTCATCTATCCTCCTACTGGACACTACATATCCCAGCATCTCCTCATCTATCCTCCTAAAGAACACTAAATATCCCAGAATGTTTTCTATGTATTCTTATGTAAAGGAGTAGAATTCCCAGCAATTCTCTTATCTCTACTAATACTAGAGACTGCAACTCCTACAATGGAGCACTACAACTCTCAGCATCTCCTCTATGCCAACTCCTAGAGGCTATTGCATATTCCATGTGTCCTGCTGTAGGCCCTTTTTATGTTTTCTCAGTCACTTCTACTATGAGACAGAATATAAATAGGAGTTCTGACAGAATTCTGTGACCTGTATCTCTGAGGTTAGGATGTCTTGCCTTGCAGCACTGAACCTCGGTTCCAATACCGGTCAGGACACTACCTGCATGGAGCTGGCATTTCCTCCTTCTGTTGTGGGTTTCCTCCTACACTCTGATGACATGCCGGAAGTTTCATTATAGCAAATCTGAAGAGTGTACAAGTAGGCAGTACATGCGCCGCTCCAAGGAGAAGTGCAGAGTCACTTCGCCTATTGGAAGTTTCATCTGTATCTGTAGACCATCAACAGCGTAGAGGAAGGGATGAGGCAACTGGATGGATGATTGAACAGGAGAAGGGACCGAGACTGGAACTTCTGCAGCTCCCGCAGAAGATCTGGGTAGGGTCACCTGAATGTAGAAGAAAACGAACAGCAGGGCGCTGAGGTCAGTATAAAATAAAAAACACTTTATTAAAATAAGCAGCACACTTACATTAAAGTTAGCATGAAACAGCATGGACAGGGAACACCTGAGACCAAGCATGGACAGGGAACACCTGAGACCAGGCATGGATAGGGAACACCTGAGACCAGGCATGGACGGGGAACACCTGAGACCAAGCATGGACAGGGAACACCTGAGACCAAGCATGGACGGGGAACACCTGAGACCAAGCATGGACGGGGAACACCTGAGACCAAGCATGGACGGGGAACACCTGAGACCAAGCATGGACGGGGAACACCTGAGACCAAGCATGGACGGGGAACACCTGAGACCAAGCATGGACGGGGAACACCTGAGACCAAGCATGGACGGGGAACACCTGAGACCAAGCATGGACGGGGAACACCTGAGACCAAGCATGGACGGGGAACACCTGAGACCAAGCATGGACGGGGAACACCTGAGACCAAGCATGGACGGGGAACACCTGAGACCAAGCAGCTGTGATCATTGCGAGGCTGAAGGCATCACTGGGCAAACAGACTGTGGATGACAGAGAGCAAGTCAGCTCAAAGTGTGGATATTCGTGGAGGCTTTCTCAGTTGCACACGAGGATGACGGCTGTCAAAATGCCTTGTGAGTGTCAGGTGAATGTCCTCCCTCTCCTGACATTCACCAGGCATTTTGACAGCTGTCATCCTTGTGTGCAACTGAGAAAGCCGCCGCTAATCCTTGGGCTCTGTTTGCCCAGTGATGCCCACAGCCTCACACTGATCACAGCTGCTTGGTCTCTGGTGTTCCCTACTAATGCTGTTTCATGTTAACTTCAATGTAAGTGTAGCGCCCTCCTAGGTAGGTGCTAGTGAGAGAGTATAGTTTTTGGCTATCAGAGGAGCAGCAGGCAAATCTATATTGCTTTCTGCCTACCTGAGCGCAGGATCTGTGAGTTAGGTCTGCTCAGTGTGTGATTCATTGGGTCTAGAGAGTGTTTCACACTGGTCCGATAGGGAGGCATGTTGGACAGTGGGAGGAAATCTGACCAATGGATACATAGGCTTTTATACAATCCTGGTAATTGGTAGAGACAGGCTGTCTTGGTGCATTCTGGGATACTGTATAAACGCCAGGAACACATGTGCTGCGGGGTCTTTGGCTGGAGAGCAGAGTCCCAGAGGGAGGGTGGCAGCTGCCTCCTCCTCTGTAGCAGTGCCATGTGGTCGCAGGCGGTTGGCCTTGGGACCAGAGGAATGGAGCTGAACCCAGAGGTCCAGGAAAGCTGACTGAGTGGGGAGACACTGGAAACTCTCTAAAAAACAGTATCGTGATTACAGTTGATTGTGTCAAGGGGCCTGACCTGAGGGGGGGGGCACCCCAACAGTAGGATAGTCAGTGGATGGGTGTCACTGTCAGCATTCAAGAAAGGAGATACTGTGGAGAGCGTCCCGAAGATAAATGTAGTTCACCAAGTCTTCTAGCAAGAGACTTAAATTCAAATCTACCTAAGTGGCAAGGTGGATCAGCAGCCTGGCTACATCATCAGACGGGAGTCCTCACATCTTGTGACTAGTTAATCTGTAGTATCCCACTATTCCCTTCTCCAATCCCTGCTTAAAATAAAGCACCAAAAACAACTACATACGCCTGGACTGATCATTGACTGAGCCAAGAAGTAAAGTGTTCAATTAGCAATTCAGGCATTCATAACGGTAACCCAGGGGGACCCGAAAGTGTAATATCCAGCAGTCCTCAAGGGGGCAGTGCTACATAAGAGTGCTGCTTATTTTAATTTGATCCTGACCTCAGCCCCCCTGCTGTTCGTTTTCTTCTACATGGAAGTTTCATTGGCTGCTGTTTAAATTGGCCCTAATCCGGGAACGATGTGAACTTTAAAACATGTAAATTGTTTGCACTATAAATACTTGTAGTAGTGATAATGATGATAATATGTATTTTATTTGTTTTGCAGTCGGATTGCAGGCAGCAGTGGTCTCCTCTGCCGGGATCTGGGTGAGTTCCATGATGTATTGCAGGGACTTTCAGCCAGAATAATAATGTTGGACCTTCCCCCTGACCTCTGAAGGATGTGGTGTTGTGGCATCTCTGATGCCCATGTCACACTACCAGTGGTGGCTGGTGTATATGGGGCGCAGGGGCGACCCCCCCCCCCCCCCTATCCATGCGTCCGGCCCCCTAATCTACATGCGGGGCGCCAGACGCATGGAGTTCAATGGGGCTTTTTTTTTTTTTTTTAACCATGTGACTAGAGCCAAAGGCTCTAAAAGGCTAAAAAAAAGGGCAGGCTCGGGGTACAGAGCACTGCGCCCCAAGCCAACCCAGTTGTGTGATAATAGCGAATGAAATTTCGCTATTATCACACGGATCCTCCTCCTGGCCAATCGGGAAGCGGGTTTTGAGACCCGATTCCCGATTGGCCAAAAGGAGAAGCCATGCCATTGGGCATGAAGGAGGAGACGCACAAGACAGGGGGAAGAAGCCTAAGCCGCCGTCTGCTGCATCCAGGCAGGGTGAGTGAGGGGGGGGGGTCCTGTCCGGTCTCCCCTTTCTCCTGTCTCACTGTGGTCCAGGGGGGGGGGGGGGTTATTTTGTACGACCTGGGGGGGGGGGTATGGTGCGGTCCATCTGCCGCCCCCGCCCTGGCCCATGGAGCACCAGCCGCCGCTGCACACCACACATCTGGTTGCTGGTAGCAACTTGCCAATCACCAGCAAAGACCACTGAGTCACTTCGACTATTGCTCGCCCTTCTAAAAATATCTGTTCCGGGGCATCTGAAATGTCAATACCGAGTCACTGACCAGGAACAAGCATGCAGCTAGTGAAGTCAGTGATACCATGAACTATTCATCCTCATGCTTGCTTGTGGGATAGTTAAACTGTCATTATGATACAAAGAGAAGTCACATTTTTACAGTGACGGGTCAGTACAGATCTCCCGTAACCACTTCTGGACCGGAAGGATTTGTCCCCTTAATGACCAGGCCATTTTTTGCGATTCGGCACTGCGTTACTTTAACAGACAATTGCGCGGTCGTGCGACGCTGTACCCAAATAAAATTGATGTCCTTTTTTCCCCACAAACAGAGCTTTCTTTTGGTGGTATTTGATCACCTCTGCGATTTCTTTTTTTTTTTTTTTTTTTTTTTGCGCTATAAACAAAAATAGAGCGACAATTCTGAAAATAAAAAAAAACAATATTTTTCACTTTCTGCTATTTCCCAACAAAAAATGTAAAAATCAAAATTTTTTAACATTTTAGGCCAATTTGTATTTTGCTACATATTTTTGGTAAAAAAAAAAAAATTGCAATAAGATAATTTTGATTGGTTTTCACAAAAGTTATCGCGTCTACTAACTACAGGAAAGATTTGTCTTTTTTTTTTTTTTTTTTTACTAGTAATGGCGGCAAACTGCGATTTTTAGCGGGACTGCGACATTGCGGCGGACAGATCGGACCCCTAACCGACACTTTTGGGGGGACCAATGACATTACTACAGTAATCAGTGCTAAAAATTTGCAGTTGCACTGTTACTGTAATAATGACACTGGCAGGGAAGGGGTAAGGCAGAGTAAACACGTCTCTTGTCTTTTTGGTTAAAAAAAAAAAATCCCAAACTTCTCTTTTAAGAATCATACTTACCTAGGTGGATGCTGCATCTGTCCCTTGCCGGTGTCCTGCCGAAAACTCCAACCTGCCAAAATCTCCAACCACGTTATTTCCGGTGAGTGTACACTGGGAATAATTGGAGATTTCGAGCACTTGGTGTTCTCACACACCACCGGCAGCGTATACACCCGAGTACATGGTATAATTAGTGCAGATTCTTACACCCGCTAGTTGTCACCGCCTTGGAGGCGGCCATGTTTTTGGTTACTAGCGGGCGGTGTAAGAATCTGCACTAATTATACCATGTACTCGGGTGTATAGGCTGCCGGTGTTGTAAAATTTTGTCGGACCCGTGAAAAAATCGGACCTCGTCACTTCCGGTGATAGAGCATCACAAAACAGCGGATGGGAGTCGTCCGTGCGTATGCGCAGAAGACATTTTTCGAGGTTTGGCAAAATTATAACAGAGAGCGGACAGCTGATTGAGAGGAGGCGGGGCTGAGGTGCGACGGAGGACACATATGCAGAGCTGGTGGAGGAGGCGGGACGGAGGTGCGGCCGTGTAATATATGCAGGACTTTAGCGACTCCTTATGTTTTATTATCTTTAGCAATTATCGTATTATTTATCCTTAGGATTTCATTACATTTAGTATTTCTTATTTTGTATTATATAAATAGTAAATGTAATGAAATCCTAAGGATAAATAATACGATAATTGCTAAAGATAATAAAACAAGGAGTCGCTAAAGTCCTGCATTTATTACACGGCCGCACCTCCGTCCCGTCTCCTCTCCCGCCTCCTCTATTCAGCTCTGCAGATGACGCGGCGGTGTCTTCCATCCCACCTCAGCCCCGCCTTCTCTCATTCAGCTGCCCGCTATGTGTTATAAGTTTACCAAACCAAGATAATGTCTTATGCGCATGCGCACTTGAGACTCCTATCACCGGAAGTGACGAGGTCCGATTTTTTTTTCACGGGTCCGAGAAAATTTTAGAACACCGGTGTTGTGTGAGAACACCAAGTGCTTCCTGGTGTACATTCACTGGAAATAACGTGGTTGGAGATTTCGGCAGGTTGGAGTTTTTGGCAGGACACCGGCAAGGGACAGATGCAGCATCCACCTAGGTAAGTATGATTCTTAAAGGAGAAGTTTGGGATTTTATTTTTTTAAAAGACAGAAACGTGTTTACTCTTTTGGCCTTTAGTCCAGAATTGCAGCAAAGAACAACCATAGGCTACACAGCAAACTGGATAAATGTGTGATTTTTGTATTGTGTTACATGGATTTTTTATTTACTTGCCACTGTTTCACCTAAAGTCATTCTGTTTCAGATAAATTTATAATAAATGTAAGTAAACCTTCCTTTTTTTTTTTTTTTTTTTTTTTTCAGGATTTCTGAATCAGGACAGTAAAAGATGTTACCGGTCACACCCTGCGCATGGTATCGGCAGATACAAACACTTGCTGCCGCCTGAAGTTGTAAGGAGCTTAATGGTTTTCTTACAGGAGAGAACAGCATTATGTTTACTAAACATTAAAGCGGAGTTCCTGCCTCGGGGGTAAATTTTAGATAAAAATACCCCCGGGACAGTCGGGGCTAGTACATTCCACAATGGATAGCCTCTGTACTGTCCCAGGTCTCACTTACCTTTTAGAAGAAATACTTACCTTGAAAATTTCTTCTCCAGCGTTGCCATGTCAGGTGTGGGCAGCTGAAGCCTCTTCTGCGTCCTCTTCTCCCAGAATGCCCTGCACCGGCCCCGCTCGTCACTTCTGGTGCAGGCGTGTCACCCCTGCACAGCTTCTGGGCATGCCCAGAAGCTGTTTAGCAGGGAATGACGCGCCAGCACCGGAAGTGACGAGCGGGGCCGGTGCAGGCGCATTGACACCTGGGAGTGATGACTTTCAGCTCCCAGGAGTCATCACAAACAGGAAGACGGCACGGGCCGTGTCCGCAGAGGGAGGAAGTAGAAGGAAGGTAAGTATACTTTCTTCAAAAACAAGGTAAGTAAAGAAAAAAAAATCGGGAGCATCCATTTGTTTTTCAGGGCATTCACAGCAAGCAGATGGGCCAAACTTGTTTTTCAGCCCGGAACTCCACTTTAAAGAGCAGCTCCAGCCTATACCCCCCCCCCCCCCCCACCAAAAAAATAAAAAAGTCAGCAGCTACAAATACTGTAGCTGCAGCCTTTTTTATTAGGACACTTACCTGTACAGGGATCCCACAATTTCGGCACCCCAGCCGATTTTTTTAATAGGCTTTCGGGTGCTGCCGCAGTTTGTGAATGGCCAGGCGGAGGGGGGAAGGAGGAGGGTGCGAACTTCTGGGGGACCTTGCCGTGGCGAGGTCACCTGGAAGTGGAGAAGGGTACCTGTCAAAAACGTACAGAGAGTAACGCCGCTCAGGTGAGTCTGTGTCTACAATCTAAGCAGGGTGCTGGACCTCGGCTCGCCACAGCAAACAGCATATATGAAGAAATTGGTCGCACGCCACCAGGAGATTCAGTGAAGAAGATGATCTTGTAAAGGCACAGCAGGATGGATATGGTAGACGTGTTCCACAGGAATTCCCTAGGAACAAGCATGTGGAATCCGTGTGAAACACGTCTACCATATCCATCCTGCTACACCTTTACATGTACAATAAAGATCTTCTTCTTCACTGAATCTCCTGGTGGTGTGCAACCAATTTCTTCATATTTGTCAAAAACATGTACCCTTCCCCCCCGCCCGAAAGGTGCCAAATGTGGCAGCGGAGGGGGAGGAAGCAAACAAGCAGGGCTTTCCCGTTTGGGTAGAGCTCCACTTTAAATTACAAAGCAGATTGAGGCCATATTTACATAACGATTTAGCAGCAATTAGGGGCAGCCGCTGGCAATAATCTACTGATTTTATTCTTTTCCTGCAAACATCTGCATCTGTCAGCCATGGCTGTGAGATTTGTATTCTGTAATGGCCGATGCTGCAGCTGTTCATATGTAAATGTTCTGCTGATGTGGATAGAGCCTCCAGCCGACCCAGGGTTCAGGGTTTGCATTTCTGCAGAGTTATGGCTGTGCACAAACTGGCCCTGGTAATCGGTATTATGTATGCTACTGTAGCACAGAGTGTTGTTGCGTCCAAAGGAAACGTTTAGCCGTCTCTGAAAGCAGCAGATTATCTGCTTCTAAACTGCTGTGTGTACCTAAAGCCTAAGGTATGCGATATTCCAGTCAATTTCATACATGCGTTAAAGTGGAGTTCTGGCCTCAAAATCGACTTTGGGCCATCCGCTTGCTGAGTGTCACCTAAAAAAGAATTGGATAATCACGATTTTATTTTTGTTTACTTACCTTGTTATTGAAGAGAATATACTCGCCTTTTTTTCCTCTTCCTCCCTCTGCGGCCGCGGCCCGCGCCGTCACGTCCTCCTTGCATTGACTCCTGGGAGCTGAACGTCATCGCTCCCAGAAGTCAATGCGCCTGCACCGGCCCTGCTCGTCACTTCCAGTGCAGGCGCGTCATTCCCTGCTAAACGGCTTCTGGGCATGCTTAGAAGCTGTGCAGGGATGACGTGCCTGCCCCGGAAGTGACGGCGACGGCGGGGCCGGTGCAGTACATTGTGGGACCGAAGAGGACACGGAAGAAGACCCAGAAGAGGATGCTCCGGCTTCAGCTGCCCACACCTCAGATGGCAGCGCTGGACAAGAAATTTTCAAGGTAAGTATTTCTTCTAAAAGGTAAGTGCAACCCGGGACAGATTAGAGGCTATCCATTGTGGAATGTACTAGCCCTGACTGTCCCGGGGGTATTTTTATTAACCACTTAAGCCCTGGAGGATTTGGCTGCTAAAAGACCAGGGGGTATTTTGCGATTCGGCACTGCGTGACTTTAACGGACAATTGCGCGGTCGTGCGACGCTGTACCTAAACGAATTTGACGTCCTTTTTTTCCCACAAACAGAGCTTTCTTTTGGTGGTATTTGATCACCTGTGCGATTTTTTTTTTTTTTTTTTTTTTTTTTTTTTTTTTTTTTGATCACGCGCTATAAACAAAAAAAGAGCGTCAATTTTGCAAAAATAACAATATTTTTCACATTTTTTTTATATGAAATTCCCAAAAAAAAAAAAAAGTAAAAATCAAAATTTTTTTAACATTTTCGGCCAATTTGTTTTATGCTACATATGTTTGGTAAAAAAAATCGCAAAAAGCGTATTTTGATTGGTTTGCGCAAAAGTTATCGCGTTTACTAACAAAGGGAAAGATTTTTGTCATTTTTGTTGTGTTTTTTTTTTTTTTTTTTTTTAACGCGTAATGGTGGCGATCTGCGATTTTTTTTTTTTTTTTTTTTTTTTTTTTTTTGCGGTACTGCGACATTGCGGCGGACAGATCGGACCCCTGACTGAAATTTTTGACACTTTTGGGGTTACCAGTGACATTTCTACAGTAATCAGTGCTATACATATGCACTGTTACTGTAAAATTACACTGGCAGTGAAGGGGTTAACTTTATTTGAGAGGGGGGGTCTGTGTGTCCCTAGGGGCGTGATTCTAACTGTGATTGGCTGTGGCTTGAGGTGTAGGGACACTGATCAACGGTCCTACATAGTAGAACCGTATGATCAGTGTCTCTACACAGGGAGAACTGACAGGCAGCTTGTTTACACAAGCTGGGAAGCGCAGCGCCTTCTAAGTGCAGCAAGACATTTATTGAAGTATGTGCAGCAGTATTACACTCACATTTAGTCGGTGAATAAGATGCAGTTTGTCAAGTAATGTTGATCATCAGGAGCATCACTGGAGCAGGTCCTGGTGGTGGAGGCAGTGGATCCCGGTGAGAGCGGCAGGGGGTTCCTCCGTGTGTACAGGGATGGCCTCGGTGGTGTCCGTGGGCTCCTCGTCAACTGGTGGAACGCTGGCACTCGTGGGTCCTGGGATCCTGGAGTTCACTCCTGGCGGTGATGCGGGATGCTACGGCGACGCGTTATCGGAGCATGCGCTCCTTCCTCAGGCCGTGGATGCACCATGTTTGGACAGGGCATTTATGCAGTGATAAGGACGGTGGCTCAGGGGAGGCAAAAAGCATGGCTTGAAAGTCTGCAATAGGTGGAATATAGGTGTTTGGCCACTAGGTGGGGTGTGTGGGTACACAAACTGATGTGGTTAACTGCATGGGGAGGGGAATAACAGACCATGTGGGAAACTATAGTGTAATAGGACCGTAGTTGAAAACTAAAAATGGGAGGGGGTTTTGTTTTGTGGGTTTTTTTCACTGGGAGGGATGGAGATGACAAGGGAGGGGGGGGGGTTTGGGGGGATTATGTGTATAAGTGTCATGGATATGTGTTGCTGTGTGTATGGTGCTATGGGATAAGAATAGGGTACATGGTTTGGGCACGGGGACATATTGGGGGGGGGGGGGGGGAGGACATGTTGGGTGTTGGGGGGGGTGGAGGAGGGGAAGATGTGATGTGAAAAAAAAAAAAAAAAACGCATGTACAATAACTGGGGATGGTTTTGGTTGGTTGTAGCTGTTTTGGGGGGGGGGGGTTGTGGGGGTTTTTGTTTTCACGGGCAGTTTGATCCATTGATCCGGGGGGGGGAATGGAAGGGTGTTGTGTTGTCTTAACAAAAAAAAAAAAAAAACGCACAAATCAATTAGTAACAAATCAATTAGTATCAAATCCGAACTTTTGCAACAGGCGATGGGGGGGGTATGGCTGGGGATGGTTTTGGTTGTGGTTGTTTGGGGGGAGGGAAGGGTTGTGGGGGTTTTTTGTTTTCACGGGCGGTTTAATCCGTGGGGGGGTTTAGTGGGGGGCGTGGAAAGAAGGTGGGTGGGGTGCATGGAGAAGCATTACAGTAAGGTGTTGGTTTCTATTTCCTCGTTAAGGCCTCCAGGCGCGAGGGTGTCAAGTGTGTAGATCCAGAACGTTTCTCTGCGACAAAGTCGCTTGTAACGTTCAGTTTGTGGGAATGAGTTGGGGATGGACTCGATGACCCAGACACGCAGACCTGTGGACGATTTCTCATGGTGTTCGGCAAAATGTCTGGGCACACTATGTTTGTCTTTTCCGGCCTCGACTAGGCGGCGGTGTTCGCCAAACCGCTTTCTTACGGTCCGGATGGTTCTCCCTACATAGAACTGGCCACAAGGGCAGGTGAGGCAGTAGATCACGTATTCGGATGAGCAGTTGTGGAAGTGTTTGATGGTGTATGTTTTGCCTTTTACGTTGAATTCTTTTTGTCCATGTTGTATGTGCTTGCAGGTGAGGCAAAGGGCTTTGCGGCATTGATACATCCCAACAAGCGGGATGAGGCATAGGGTGGCTGTGGGGGTTTTTTATTGTAAAAGGTAACTGATGCTAAAAAACGTCAACCACCCGCCCGGCGCTAAAATATATATATAAATCAGTGTAAGGTATAAAGAAATAAATATATCTACTCAAATCATGAATAAATAGTAAATAAAATCATGTAGATAAAATCATGTAAAACATGTCACTCTGTGCATCCTTTTAATGCACTAGCTGCCACTGTAAACGTAAAACTTGCAAAATCAAATGTATAATAATAGCCCAATCTGTGCGTCTCAGTTCGTTATATCATACATTCAGCGGCGCTTCAGCACACACAATGTATGTGTGCAAGTATATTAGTCAGTTCCTGCAGTGCTTCAGAGCCTGCAATTGCAAACTAGTCCCAACTCCACAGGATGTGCAGTCACAGCCAGCAAAAAGATTTCTCCTCTGATGTTCAGCACCAGTGATTGTACACACAGTATCACTAATCCTTCACCACACCGACTGTGCACCCCTATGAAGTGGCCACTCACCGAATTGCCCTTGAAATATCGCCTTTATGCATAAGCTGCATGAGCCCTTGCTTCTAGTCGGTCTGTCGTCGCTTAGGCACGTCCAGATCCTATCCGTCCACCAGGGGTCACTATCAGGCTGTATATCTCCTCAGTGCAATTTGTAAGCAAACGACATGAAGCAAGAGAGTAGTGTAATACTGTTTCGACTTTATTAATTAAATAAAACTTCCCTCCCCTTCAGCGTATATGCTTACATTTCAATCACCCTTTGCACGCATATCATAAACACAGAGGCTTTGAAAGGTACCGCCGCTCGCCGACCGCGAGCTAGTCCCTGCTGTGGATTACAGCGCTCCTGCGGCTAACAGGCGAGATCCAGAACAACAGCGGTATCCTCCCTTCGTCTCCTCAGCAGCAGCGTACGTGCATCCTGACCGGTTTCGTCTGGTAGACTTCAACAGAGGACTCTGTTAGCCGCAGGAGCGCTGTAATCCACAGCAGGGACTAGCTCGCGGTCGGCGAGCGGCGGTACCTTTCAAAGCCTCTGTGTTTATGATATGCGTGCAAAGGGTGATTGAAATGTAAGCATATACGCTGAAGGGGAGGGAAGTTTTATTTAATTAATAAAGTCGAAACAGTATTACACTACTCTCTTGCTTCATGTCGTTTGCTTACAAATTGCACTGAGGAGATATACAGCCTGATAGTGACCCCTGGTGGACGGATAGGATCTGGACGTGCCTAAGCGACGACAGACCGACTAGAAGCAAGGGCTCATGCAGCTTATGCATAAAGGCGATATTTCAAGGGCAATTCGGTGAGTGGCCACTTCATAGGGGTGCACAGTCGGTGTGGTGAAGGATTAGTGATACTGTGTGTACAATCACTGGTGCTGAACATCAGAGGAGAAATCTTTTTGCTGGCTGTGACTGCACATCCTGTGGAGTTGGGACTAGTTTGCAATTGCAGGCTCTGAAGCACTGCAGGAACTGACTAATATACTTGCACACATACATTGTGTGTGCTGAAGCGCCGCTGAATGTATGATATAACGAACTGAGACGCACAGATTGGGCTATTATTATACATTTGATTTTGTGGGGGTTTTTTGTTCTTGTTTTAGTTTGCTCGGTGCTGCAAGAGTTTTGATGCTTCTGGCCTTTCGGTAGGATACCTTAGGCTTTGGGGGGATGGTGGATTTTAGGTGGGGATCTTCCAATAGGATGGGCCAGTGTTTGGTGAGGATCTGTTCCATTCTGCGAAATTTGACATGGAATTGGGTGGTGAAGCGTATGGGCTGTGTTGTGGATGCGTCTTTGGGGGTGGGGGCAGGGATGTTTGTGTACTGGGAGTAAGCTTCATTGATGAGGGGTTGGGGGTAACCTTTTTCAACAAATTTTTGGGTTAGCAGGCCGCTCTGTTCGGTGTAGTCATGTTCTTTGGTGCAATTTCTTCTGAGTCGGCAGAATTGGCTTTTGGGGATATTTGAGATCCATCTTGGGTGGTGGCAGCTTTGGAAGTGTAGGAACGAATTGCCCGCAGTGGGCTTGGTGTAATTCTTGGCCAATATGTGTTTGTCTTGGTGGTATAATAGGAGGTCTAGAAAGGCGAGTTCTGTGGGGTCGCATACTGAGGTGAATGAGAGGTTGTAAGTGTTGTTATTGCAGTGGTTGACGAACAGTTGGAAGAGAGGCTCGGGGCCGTCCCAGATGACAATGATGTCATCTATGTATCGACCGTAGTAGATGATGTTAGCGGCGAACGGATTATTGTGCCAAATGTGGTTGGTTTCCCAATAACCCATGGTGAGGTTGGCATAGCTGGGGGCAAAATTAGCCCCCATAGCTGTGCCATTGACCTGGAGGAAAAACTCACCATTGAATTCAAAGTAGTTTTTTTGGAGGCAGAATTCTGTGGCTTTGCTGATGAAGTTGGCTTGTTGAGGGTTGATGGTGGGATCGTCCATGAGGAAGTGGGTAATGGCTCTGAGGCCTATGTCATGGGGGATGGAGGTATATAGAGAGTTGACATCAAGGGATGCCCACATGTAGGATGATTCCCAGGAGTAGTGGGAGAGTTGTTCAAGAAGGTACACTCCGTCTCTGATGTATGCTGGGAGGTTTTGGGCTAGGTGTTGGAGGAATTGGTCAACGTATTGGGAGAAGGGGCTGGTTAGGCTGTCCATGGCGGCTACTATGGGCCTGCCAGGGGGGTTGGTGGAATTTTTGTGAATCTTGGGAATGTGGTAAAAATATGGTGTGGCAAAAAAATCCTTATTGAAAAATGCCAGTTCATGTTTATTGATTATGCCGGCCTCGTGTGCCTGCATAGCCAGGGACCGAGCCTCAGCTTGAAATGGAATCAGGGGATCTTGGTGGAGCTTATGGTAGGTAGAGGTATCGGAGAGGAGCCTGTGGGCTTCATCTAGGTAGTCAGTTTTGTTTTGTATTACTATACCTCCACCCTTGTCGGCCGTCTTAATGACAAGGTTGGGGTTTTGGGTGAGATGCTTGAGGGCTTGTTTTTCACCGGTGGAAAGGTTGGAATGTTTGGAATGGGTGGGGGTAGCCGGTTGACAAAGTTTGATGATGTCGGAGTAAACCACTTGGTATAAGGTTTGAAGGTATGGGCCCTTGGAATGAACTGGGTTGAAGACAGATTTGGGCTTGAAGGAGGAATGTTTAACTGGGGGTGAGGAGGATGGGTGTTGTGTGAACAGGGAGAGGTCTTCATCGAACCATGAAGAACCATCCGGACCCTAAGAAAGCGGTTTGGCGAACACCGCCGCCTAGTCGAGGCCGGAAAAGACAAACATAGTGTGCCCAGACATTTTGCCGAACACCATGAGAAATCGTCCACAGGTCTGCGTGTCTGGGTCATCGAGTCCATCCCCAACTCATTCCCACAAACTGAACGTTACAAGCGACTTTGTCGCAGAGAAACGTTCTGGATCTACACACTTGACACCCTCGCGCCTGGAGGCCTTAACGAGGAAATAGAAACCAACACCTTACTGTAATGCTTCTCCATGCACCCCACCCACCTTCTTTCCACGCCCCCCACTAAACCCCCCCACGGATTAAACCGCCCGTGAAAACAAAAAACCCCCACAACCCTTCCCTCCCCCCCAAACAACCACAACCAAAACCATCCCCAGCCATACCCCCCCCATCGCCTGTTGCAAAAGTTCGGATTTGATACTAATTGATTTGTTACTAATTGATTTGTGCGTTTTTTTTTTTTTTTTTTGTTAAGACAACACAACACCCTTCCATCCCCCCCCCCCCCCCGGATCAATGGATCAAACTGCCCGTGAAAACAAAAACCCCCACAACCCCCCCCCCCCCCCCCCAAAACAGCTACAACCAACCAAAACCATCCCCAGTTATTGTACATGCGTTTTTTTTTTTTTTTTTTATACATCACATCTTCCCCTCCTCCACCCCCCCCCCAACACCCAACATGTCCTCCCCCCCCCCCCCCCCCCCAATATGTCCCCGTGCCCAAACCATGTACCCTATTCTTATCCCATAGCACCATACACACAGCAACACATATCCATGACACTTATACACATAATCCCCCCAAAACCCCCCCCCCCCCTCCCTTGTCATCTCCATCCCTCCCAGTGAAAAAAACCCCCAAAACAAAACCCCCTCCCATTTTTAGTTTTCAACTACGGTCCTATTACACTATAGTTTCCCACATGGTCTGTTATTCCCCTCCCCATGCATTTAACCACATCAGTTTGTGTACCCACACACCCCACCTAGTGGCCAAACACCTATATTCCACCTATTGCAGACTTTCAAGCCATGCTTTTTGCCTCCCCTGAGCCACCGTCCTTATCACTGCATAAATGCCCTGTCCAAACATGGTGCATCCACGGCCTGAGGAAGGAGCGCATGCTCCGATAACGTGTCGCCGTAGCATCCCGCATCACCGCCAGGAGTGACTCCAGGATCCCAGGACCCACGAGTGCCAGCGTTCCACCAGTTGACGAGGAGCCCACGGACACCACCGAGGCCATCCCTGTACACACGGAGGAACCCCCTGCCGCTCTCACCGGGATCCACTGCCTCCACCACCAGGACCTGCTCCAGTGATGCTCCTGATGATCAACATTACTTGACAAACTGCATCTTATTCACCGACTAAATGTGAGTGTAATACTGCTGCACATACTTCAATAAATGTCTTGCTGCACTTAGAAGGCGCTGCGCTGTCTTCCCTCTTGTCTCCCCCCAGAGATCTCTTCTGTCTCTTCCGCCGGCAGCCGCTACAGTGGACAGCTACCCCCTGAACTGTTTGGGGGTCCCCCCACCCCTGGTGTTTCCCTTCTCCCCCTCTACCGGGTCCCCAGGACCAGACTTTTTTTTTTTTTTTTTTTTGAGACCTCTTCTTGCGCCAATTCACCACCAAACCATTGTTTACACAAGCTGCCTGCCTTTCTCCCTCTCCCCCGCCGATCGCAGAGTGACCGGCGGACATCGGGTCCGCCGGTCACACGCGCGCGCGGGGGGAGGGGGGGGGGGTCCGTGACCGCCGCTGCCGGACCCTCCCAGGCTAGTGACGTATATACATGTCACTTTGCCTGTGAGGGGCTGACCGCCGCAGTATATTTACTTGCGGCGGTCAGCAAGTGGTTAAGAAATCATGTCCGAGGTCGGAGCTCCGCTTTAATTGCTAATTCCATCTTTCATATGTTTCATGTTTTTTTTTTTTTTTTTTTTTTTTTTTTTTTTTAAATCAGTTTTTATTGAAAAAAATAAACGGTACATTGAGATGAATACAAGAGACACATAGTGAAGAAGTGGTTATCTAACGGGTATCCACCGGGCCTAGAGCCAGTTATATTTATACAAAGATACGGTCTTCAAATTAAACAAGTATAGCGAACACAACTATGACCTAGAAAGTCCAAGCATTTAGACCTTGTAACAGTAGGCAGCCTATATAGTTCCTTCAACAACCTTCTCAGCCTATGCCCTGTCTCTCCTGTACTTGACCTACCACACCATCCGTAGTGTCAGCCAGAATTGTCAAGTGTGTAGGACATAGGTGGTAACCTCCGGTGCTAAGTAAGACAAGTCATCTCATCATATACAGTATATAGATATAGATAGATGTATATATGTGTGTGTGTGTGTGTGTATATGTATAATATATATATATATATATATATATATATATATATATATATATATATATATATATATATATATATATATATATATATATATATATATATATATATATATATATATAAATATGTATGATTATATGTATGTATGTATGATATATATAATTAGTGATTGACCGATTTAATGTTTTTTTTTTACCACCGATTTTTATTTTTATTTTTTTTTCCTTTTTTTTATGTCTACAGGTACTGTTGTGGAGGGATCTGGGGGTCTGAAAGACCCCCAAACCCCTCCTCTGCACTTAAAAGCATTCAAAACGCCAAGTTTGGCTTTTTTGAATGCTGTAAGTTTTTGAATTTGGCGCCGCCAGTACATGACATCACTTCCGGGTACTTGGCGGCGCCAAATTCAAAGAAATGGAGACCCGGTCAGACGGCGGCGGTGAAGGTAGGATGCCCGGGTCTCCTAGCATAAGGAACAAACTTTTTAGAGAAAGGGAATACAATAAGACACGTGGCCACTCACTAAAACTAGAGGAAAGGCGGTTTAACCTTAACCTCCCTGGCGGTATGATTATGTCAGGAATTACATACCAAAAGCGGTACAATTCTTTTCATGGAAATTTGGCGTTATGTATTATAGGCCTACAATTCTTAGTAATTACTGACTTAAACCTGACCAAAATAAGAGTCTAGTAGACATCCCAGATGTGATAAATTTGAAACACAAACGCATGAATTATAATCGAATCAATAATATTATTTTATTATTTAATATATAATAAAATTATATTGATTAGATTATAATTCATGCATTATATATTATATATAGATATATGTGTGTGTGTGTGTGTGTATATATATATATATATATATATATATATATGTGTATGTATGTGTATGTATATATATACATACATACATACATACATACATACATACATACATACAATATAAAATGTGTTTTGTGCAACGTGGTTTTTTTTTTTTTTTTTAATTTCCCTCCCTAGTTCCGCTCCCATGCAGCATTGCTGCTGCAGGGAACGGAACTAGGAAGTGATCATACCGACGGAGGGACGGAGGAGTGGCGGGACTCTCGGCTGGCGATCTCAGCAATGAGAGATCATCGCTGGATCGCCAGGATAAGGTAAGAGAACACCGCTGCGCTCTCTGCAATCCACCCCGAGCGTGACTCGGGGTTACCGATCCTGATATGAAAAATCAACCCCGAGTCACGCTCGGGATCACCGCTAAGGAGGTTAAAATACGTAAGGGGTTCTTTATTGTAAGAGCGGTAAGGATGTTGAATTCTCTTCCACAAGCAGTGGTATCAGCAGGGAGCATCAATAGTTTCAAAAAATTATTAGATGGGCACCTTAAAGACCACAACATACAGGGGTATACAATGTACAACATACAGGGGTATACAATGTACAACATACAGGGGTATACAATGTACAACATACAGGGGTATACAATGTACAACATACAGGGGTATACAATGTACAACATACAGGGGTATACAATGTACAACATACAGGGGTATACAATTTACAACATACAGGGGTATACAATGTACAACATACAGGGGTATACAATGTACGGTTAACAGCAAACACACACATCATAGGTTGAACTGGATGGACGGATGTCTTTTTTCAACCTCACTTTGTAACTATGGTGATGTCACTGCACCTGTAATTCATTGACACTTTCTGCAGCCCTTTTATTGAACGTCCGCAGTGAGGTATGGACCTATGTGTCAGCAGCTTCAGGAAGAGTACAGGAGCCTGTGCATTGCGTTGATTGTGGAATCCACTTTTTTTGGGTGCAAGGCTTTTCATGCTATGTAAAGAAAATTAATAACTAAAAAAAAAGTGCATTTTTTTTGTTAAATGAATATGGGCGCATTTATTTTTTCCCAAAAGGTGGACTTTTAACAAATTTAAAGCAATTTCATAAGTTATCAGTCTGTTGAAAATATGCAGCTTTTATTACAATAATCCCTGGTGATCCTTTGTCACCTGTTATATGGTGATAAAACTCTCTCCATGTCTTCCAGTTGAGCTCCTGCTTTGTCACCCTGTCAGGTACACTTCAGATGAGGACTACTAGAGTGGTAGTTTCAACACACATTACACGGGCATTGTCAGCTGTATCAGCTTCAAACTCGTCCGGAGAAATGCCTTGCAACCATCGCTGGACGGCTTGTAGTCACAAAGTAGCGATGCTGAGGTGCAATAAAAAGCTTTCCAGGACAGGGAACCCGATATGCAATGCCAAGCTGCTGTTTCCAAAGCAAGCAAAGTCCTTTCTTGTATTAACAGAGGCATGGACTCCAGAGAGAGAGATATAATTTTGCCCCTGTACAAATCATTAGTAAGACCTCATCTGGAATATACAGTTCAGTTTTGGGCACCAGTTCTTAAAAAGGATATCAGGGAACTGGAGAAAGTGTAGAGAAGGGCAACCAAACTGATAAGAGACATGGAGGAGCTCCGCTATGAGGAAAGATTAGAGGAACTGAATTTATTCTCTCTTGAGAAGAGGAGATTGAGGGGGGATATGATCAACATGTATAAATACATAAGGGGTCCATATAGTGACCTTGGTGTCGAGTTTTTCACTTGAAGGTCAACACAGAGGACAAGGGGGCACTCTTTACGTCTAGAGGAAAACAGATTTCGTCTCCAAATACGGAAAGGTTTCTTCACCGTAAGAGCTGTGAAAATGTGGAATAGACTTCCTCCAGAGGTGGTTCTGGCCAGCTCACTAGATTGCTTTAAAAAAGGCCTGGATTCTTTCCTGGGTGTACATAATAATATAAATAGGTACTAATATTTATAGGTAAAGTTGATCCAGGAATATCCGATTGCCTCTCGGGGGATCAGGAAGGAATTTTTTTTCCCCTGCTGTAGCAAATTGGATCATGCTTTGCTGGGGGTTTTTTCGCCTTCCTCTGAATCAACAGCGGGTATAGGATTGTGTATATGGGATTGTATGGTTGGGTTTTCATTACTGTTTTTTGGGGTTTTTTTTGGTTGAACCGGATGGACTTGTGTCTTTTTTACAACCTGACTAACTATGTAACCATGCTGTAGAGCCGGGGTCTCCAAACTTTCTAAACAAATGACCAGTTTACTGTCCTTCAGATTTTAGCGTGGGGGGGGGACATACATTGGTGTCAGAGGAATAATGCTATCATTGGAAGTGGGAGGAATTGTAGCCCATTGTTGGTGTCAGTGGGAGCATTAGTGTCCCATCCATGTCAGTGGGAGGAATAGCGCCCCATCATTGGTGTCAGTGGGAGGAATAGTGCCCCATCATTGGTGTCAGTGGGAGGAATAGTGCCCCATCATTGGTGTCAGTGGGAGGAGTAGTGCCCCATCGTTGGTGTCAGTGGGAGGAATAGTGCCCCATCGTTGGTGTCAGTGGGAGGAATAGTGCCCCATCATTGGTGCCAGTGGGAGGAATAGTGCCCAATCATTGGTGCCAGTGGTAGGAATAGTGCCCCATCATTGATGTCAGTGGGAGGAATAATGCCCCATCGTTGGTGTCAGTGGGAGGAATAGTGCCCCATTGATGGTGCCAGTGGGAGGAATAATGCCCCATTGATGGTGCCAGTGGGAGGAATAATGCCCCATTGATGGTGCCAGTGGGAGGAATAGTGCCCCATCGTTGGTGCCAGTGGGAGGAATAGTGCCCCATCGTTGGTACCAGTGGGAGGAATAATGCCCCATCGTTGGTGCCAGTGGGAGGAATAATGCCCCATCGTTGGTGCCAGTGGGAGGAATAGTGCCCCATCGTTGGTTCCAGTGGGAGGAATAGTGCCCCATCGTTGATGCCAGTGGGAGGAATAGTGCCCCATCGTTGGTGCCAGTGGGAGGAATAGTGCCCCATCGTTGGTGCCAGTGGGAGGAATAGTGCCCCATCGTTGGTGCCAGTGGGAGGAATAGTGCCCCATCGTTGGTGCCAGTGGGAGGAATAGTGCCCTATTATTGGTATCAGTGGGAGGAATAGTGCCCCATCGTTGGTGTTAGTGGGAGGAATAGCACCCCATTGTTGGTGTTAGTGGGAGGAATAGCGCCCTATCGTTGGTGTCAGTGGGAGGAATAGCACCCTGTCATTTGTAGTGGGAGAAATAGTGCCCCATCATTGGTGTCAGTGGGAGGAATAGCACCTCGTCATTGGTGTCAGTGGGAGGAATAGCACCCCGTCATTGGTGTCAGTGGGAGGAATGGTACCCCTTCTTTGGTGCCAGTGGGAGGAATATTGTCTTCTATCAGTGAGAGGAACACTGCCTCAAGGGCTAGATAAGGGCAAGCAAAGGGCCACATCCGGGCCACAGTTTGGAGACCACTGCTGTAGAGTGTCCTGGACTCTGTAAAGCAGTCCATGGGATCCAAGACATTTACTAATTCTTGGCTTGCTGCTACTCCTAGCAGTAATGGCACCCCAAGGCCTTGGCCTAGTGCAAATCTGACCTTGTGGGCAGCTGCCCATCCCCACATGTAGTAGTCTGATGAAATCTGGCTGTGGTGGATTATTTGTAACTTAGATTCAATTTATTCAGGGGGTCCTTTCAGACTTTATCAGGGTTTTAAAACTAAACTCCAGCTTTCCCTTCAATCTTTCACAGTTGTAAAGCCTCCTATACTGAAATAGCTTACTCTGATTTCACTGCACAATGCAAGCTTCTCACAATGTGCATTAGAAGCTGCAGCAAGTCAGACAGATCCCTTTTCATTTCCTATCAGGAGCATTTTCTAGCCCTTTCCATCCTAGCTTAATTGTCTCTGGTCCACCCCTTTCAGTCATTTGACTTCATTTCTTTCAATCATGGGGGCTCGGCATGATCTGTGTGTTTTGTAAAACAAAAAATTAATAAATGCACATTTTTTTGTTCCTGCAAAAATATCTGCATTTATTTATTTATTTTTCAGATAAGTCTTGCCTAGTCCAGGTGGCCTTTCAGACATAAGCAGGCTTTTTAGGCTACGTTCACACCGGTGGGGTTGCCGGCCCCGTTCACTATGACAGGTTGCTGGCGGCCCTAGCTATTCGCGGCTCTCTGCACAGCCAGCATTTACGTACAGCGATCGCTGATGGACGCATGCAAAGTGTGCAGAGAGCCGTGAATAGCTAAGGCCACCAGCGACCTGTTGTTAAAGTGAACGGCACGGCGGCTGCACCTAGAGAGCTGCAGCAGGAACTGCCGCTACAATTCGCACAGGCCTTAATCGCTGGTATAAATGTAGCCTTAATGTTTTCTGGCATTCTCCATTCAATGATTGAATTCAATGATTAACTTCAATGCAGCAAGGGCAGTGTTGTCAGCTTACTAGAGGAAGATAGAAGCTGACTGGGTTTCTAGCACATCATTGGGTATTTTTCTGTACTTGCAGCATTTTTAAGGGATAAAACACAGGAAATGTGCTTGCAGTGCACAGATGTACGGAATTTTTTGTCTTGTTCAAACATACATTTTAATGTTAACAATTTTCCCATCAGGATAAAAGAAAAAGTAAACTGCAGAAGGAGATTAAACAAGGCACAGACCATGAATACGGCACCCTGAACTTCCAGGTGACCGGGCACAACATGCTCTACGTAGAAAGATTTGCGCGGTATATTCATAAATTCTTTAACCAGATGTCCGTCACTGTGGAAGAGAGGTGAGTCACTCCCACCGCTCACATAGAGCAAAATCACATAGGTATCCACCATCTCTATACATGTGTGGGGATGCAAACTGTGTAACACTTATGGATATTCATTTTCACCATCTCTGTACACGTGTTGGGTTCAAATTTGAGACTCCTATAGATATTCATGATCACGAACTCTGTACGGGTGTCAGATCCACTTTGTATTTTATTTAGATATCCATGCTCATCGTCTCTTTACTGATGTCAGAATTATGTTGGTGATTATGGAAATCTAAATAAGATACAAACGTAATTCTGACATCAGTAAAGAGATGATGAGCATGGATATCTAAATAAGATTCTAAATAAGATACAAATGTGGTTCTGACACCTATACAGTGAATGGTGATCATGGATAAATAAAATACAAAAGTAATTCTGACACCCGTAAAGACGTGGTGATCATGGATATCTAAAAGAGATACAAAAGTGGTTCTGACAAAAGTGGTTCTGACACCAGTACAGAGATGGTGATCATGGATATCTAAAAGAGATACAAAAGTGGTTCTGACAGTACAGAGATTGTATCTTATTTAGATTTCCATATTCACCATCTCTGTACTGGTGTCAGAACCACTTTTGTATCTCTTTCAGATATCCATGCTCATCATCTCTTTACAGGTGTCAGATCCACTTTTGTATTTTATTTAGATATCCATGATCACCATCTCTGTATAGGTGTCCGAATTACTTATGTATCTTATTTAGATATCCATGCTCATCATCTCTTTACGGATGTCAGAATTGCATTGGTGATTATGGAAATCCAAATAAGATACAAACGTAATTCTGACATCCGTAAAGAGATGATGAGATAGGATATCTACATAAGATACAATCGTGGTTCTGACACCCATACAGTGATGGTGATCATGGATATATAAATAAAATACAAAAGTAATTCTGACACCTGTAAAGAGATGGTGATCATGGATATCTAAAAGAGATACAAAAGTGGTTCTGACACCCATACAGAGACGGTTATCATGTAAATCTAAATCAGATACAATCTCTGTACTGTCAGAACCACTTTTGTATCTCTTTTAGATATCCATGATCACCACGTCTTTACAGATGTCAGAATTACTTTTGTATTTTATTTATTTATCCATGATCACCATTCACTGTATGGGTGTCAGAACCACATTTTTATCTTATTTAGATTTCCATAATCACCAACGTAATTCTGACATCCGTAAAGAGATGCTGAGCATGGATATCTAAATAAGATACAAAAGTAATTCGGACACCTATACAGAGATGGTAATCATGGATATCTAAATAAAATACAAAAGTGGATCTGACACCTGTAAGGTCCGGTTCACATTTATGCGATGCGGGAAGGCTGCGAATCCGCAGCCTGTTCCCGCATCGCACACGCACCCCCGGCAGTTCACACTGCCATATGCGATACGCTGGGGGTGTCAATGTAATCTTAACGACACCCCCAGGTTGATCGCATATCGCAGTGCGATCGTGCAGCTCGCACAGGATCGGATCGCACAAGTGTGAACCGCTGTGCGATCCGATCCTGATTCGGCTTCCAAAAAGGGTCCCTGTGCGTGTTTGCTGCGGCTGCGGTACGAATATAGCCATACAAACTGTATGGCTAAACTCGCACCGCACAGCCGATCGCATGTAATGTCGGAGCAGTGCGCTCCGACATTACATGCGAACCCCGCACACGCACAAGTGTGAACCGGGGCTAAAGAGATGGTGATCATGGATATCTAAATAAGATACAAATGTGGTTCTGACACCCATACAGTGATGGTGATCATGGTTATCTAAAAGAGATACAAAAGTGGTTCTGACACCAGAACAGAGACGGAGATCATAGAAATCTAAATCCGATACAATCTCTGTACTGTCAGAACTCAGAACCACTTATGTATCTCTTTTAGATATCCATGATCACCATCTCTTTACTGGTGTCAGAATTACTTTTGTATTTTATTTTTATATCCATGATCACCATCTCTGTATGGGTGTCAGAACCACGATTGTATCTTATTTAGAGATCCATGCTCATCATCTCTTTACGGATGCCAGAATTGCGTTGGTGATCATGGAAATTGAAATAAGATGCAAACATAATTCTGACATCCATAAAGAGATGATGTGGATATCTACATAAGATACAATCGTGGTAAACGAATTTACAAAAAAAAAAAAGATACAATCGTGGTTCTTACACCCATACAGTGAAAGTAAAGAAAAATCACTTTTTGTATTTTATTTATATATCCATTATCACCATCATTGTACGGGTGTCAGAATCACTTTTGTATCTTTTAGGCCTCATGCACACTTCAGCTCTCAAATGCCTGTTTTACAGGTGTTTGACATTTTAAATGCCCCTCTGTGTTAGTCTATGTGTCTATGCACACGTAGGTGTTTGAAGAAGGCGTTTAGGGGCAGAAGTCAGAAAGCAACCAAAATCGTATTGAAGAGAGACAATCAAAAAATTGTGCAGAAAATATCGCTTGCGAAGCGATCGTATGATAATCTGATCAGTAGTACACAACTTTCGAGAGCCGATCACTCCAGTACTTCCGATTTATTATCCGATGGAACAAACACAAACATTTTTCTTTAATCAGTACAGTTTTCAAACTAGAATAAAATACAAATGCGATAGAATACATTACATCACTGCTACATTTTTGTTCCGTTATGTGAGAATTTTTTGTAATTTTAGTAACCTCTTAATTTTCGATATGGGACTAGCATGCAAAAAGAAAAAAAAAAGGATGATCATTCATCCAATAATCTCATTGTGTGTACAAGATCCATGATACCCATCTATGTACAGGTATGGGGATCTGATTTGTAGTTATAGATATCCATGATCATCATCTCTGTACAGGTATGGGGATCTGATTTGTAGTTATAGATATCCATGATCACCATCTATGTACAGGTATAGGAATCTGTTTTGTAGCTTTTCTAAATATCTATGATCACCATCTCTGTACAGGTGTGGGGATCTGATTTGTAGTTATAGATATCCATGATCACCATCTCTGTACAGGTGTGGGGATCAGATTTGTAGCTCTTATAAATCTCTATAATCACCATCTCTGTATGGGTGTGAGGATCACTTTTGTATCTCTGAGAGACCTGTGATTACCATTTCTCTACAGGTATGGAGATCACATTCGTAGATCCAATGTGTCAGAGGCTTTAAAGCTGATCTTTAGCTTTTAGTGAAGTTTTAAATTGTTCATTTCGATCAAGCTGGTCCAAACAAACAATTTCCTTCACTACTAGATGTGCCTGCTGTGTGGGATGTATAAACTGTATATAGCCACAGCTACTGTACATACAGTATATAGCGCTGTGTTCTGGCAGTGGGAAAGGGAGTCTTATTTTTCAGTTCTCAAAACAAAATCGAGTCGGGCTGAGTGCTGCTCATCCATTCACAGGGTGACTTGTATTATATGAATTGAAGTTTCTTCATCTTGGCTGAGGCGGAGAGGCCTGCTGCTGATGTCACAATCTCTGACTTCATTCATAGAATACAAAACACCCTGTAAATGGCGGAGACCAATGCAATTTTTTATTTTATTTATTTTTTTCTGAGATTGAGACCGGAAGTCCCCATCTTGCTCCCAGAACACAGCACTGTATACAATAAGGCGAGTCTGTATACTGTTTATACAGTTTATACAGTGGGCACATCTCATTGTGATTGTGAAGGTAATGGACCAGCTTGGTCCTAATGATCTATTTAAAGTTCACTAAAAGCTAGAGATCAGCTTAAAGCTAACCTCATGCTTGCGCAAAAAACAAAAAAAAAGAGAGAATCCAGCCAACAACATCTTTTTAAAGCGGAGTTCCAGCCTAAAAATAAACTTTGCAGCATCAGTTGGCTTAACAAAATCTGAAAAAGAATTGGATAATTGATATATATATATTTTTTTTTGTTTCACTTACCTTGTTTTTAATGAAAATATACTTGCCTTCCTTCCTCTTCCTCCCTCTGTGGCCCGCGGCCCCCAACGTCACTTCCTCCTTTGCATTGCCTCCTGGGTGATGAGCGTCATCAATCCCAGGATGCAATGGGAACGGCCGGCCGCTACTCTGATTGCCAATCGCAATCTACAGCGCATGCGCGAGATTGCGATCGGCATTCTGGGTAACCAGGAAGAAGGGACACAGCGGGGGGACACCACGGCTTCAGATGCCCACACCGGAGATGGCCGCGCTCTGCAACCAACTTTAAAGGTAAGTATTTATCTTTATTCAGTAAATGTAATGTACTGTAATGTGGGGCTAGTGTTAGGGTAATTGGGGATAGCTTAGAATTAGGGGGGTATTTTTAGCTCAAAAATGTGTATGGTGCCGGAACTCCGCTTTAAGTGTTGTTTTTTTATGTGTAAATTGCTGGCAGTTGGGCTTTGTGTGTCTACTCTGCAATAAAAGCTCCTTTTTATTGATGTGTTTCACCAGCTATGCCCTGCAGACCAGGAGCACAGAGGTTCTTCTGCTGCAGGATTCGGGAAGCAGGATGTCCGTTGACTACATACTCTCCACCCACGAGAGAGTCGTCCAGGTGAGCCCAGACATTTCTTTCCATTTTCATTGTACAGTACTTGGCTTTAAAGGCTCAGGGCAGCCAGAAATCTTGTTTAACCACTTCTGGACCAGGCGCATTTCTGACACTAGTTGTTTACAAGTTGAAATCAGTTTTTTTTATGCTAGAAAATTTATTAGAATCCCTAAACATTCTATAAAAATACAACAAAAATATTGCAAAGAACGCCATTTTATTCTCCAGAGTCTTTGCTAACTATATATATATAATAATAAAATGCAAGTGTCCCTGCATCCAGTTTCCCTGTGTCCGTGAAATTGCGCTACTGCGCATGTGCACCACGGACAGCCGTTGGGACTGGGAGCGGGCACCATGTCAGGGGCCCCAGAAGTAAGTCACACTGACCTGTGTAGGACGGGGAGCTCCTCTGTGTCGGAGGCCGGGTCCCCGGTGTTGGGGGTAACCCCGATAATGGTATAAAAGAGATGGGATATCTGCGCTCAGACAATTGGACTCACAAATAAATCAAATTAGTCACATAAATATATAAATATACACATATATGTGAATAAAAAAGTGTAGGCAGCCAACTAGAAAGTAGATAAAACTTTGATAGGCATATAAAGAAATGTAGTAGCGCCAGACACTATATACAAATATAATCATCCATAAAAGTCCAAATAGAGTCCATAAAGGGAAAAAAAAGGGCAAGATCCCAGATCCAGATTGTGCAGGTAAAGGAAAGCCAGCACCCAATTGTGATGTGCACTCTTATGCGCTTACCAGAGATCAATAAAATCAGAGCGATGTATGAATCCAAGAGGAGCAAGATGGACCACCAAATTGTTTCAGGGATTCCGACTCAAACTGATCTGATATGCTGACACCAGTAGGGTATAGATAGCCTGATATGGGAAGTATCACCTGGGCTTGCTGCAAGTTGATCCCAACTCCAGTACCTCAACACAAAGGGGAGGACAATAGTGCAGACTGTACAGGATAACATTTATTTACATAAAGAATGGTACTCACACATAACGAAATGTGAAGGAGCATATAACATAACAAGATTCCGCGGTGTAGGGTGGCGTGCTAATCGTTCCCGGGTCGCCTGACGCGTGTCGTCAAAGAAAATGACATCATCAGAGGCAGACCCGGCTGGAACGTCAGCACGCATATAAAAGACTTAGCCGGAAGTGACGAATGCGGAACTACACGCATATGCGTTCCACTCGGCTCTAACCGGAAGCCGGATGTTAATCGTCAGAGGAAGCCGGAAGTGGATGCGGTGAACTGCAAACAAGAACCGGACATCCTCAAACCACAGACATACAGTCCGGAGACCGGGAGAAGAACCGAGCGGAGCAATCACAGACCGGAACAATTTCTATACAAAAACTGATATGACACAAATATTGCACATAAGAATAAAAACATATATAAAATGAATGAAAAAGAAACTGTGCTAAAAGCCAGACGGATTATGGCTTCAGAACCTGATTCCACAGTACAATCATCAGTCATATAACACAAGATATAGAAAAATTAATATGTAAAAGTCGGTGCGATCAGTATAACAAATTAATGATAAGAAAGCTGATGGCAACAAACGACTCGCATAAAAATGTCAATGCTTGAACAATTTAAAAAATATATATAAAAATTACAAAACAGATATATCACCAGAATTCAACTATTGCTAATATAACAATTCACGTCCCACTCTATATTTAGTCCCCAAGGGGCATATGTCTTCATATTAAAAATCCACCGGGTTTCCAAACGGGAAATCTCGCGGCGTATATGACTCCCTCTCCAGTGGGGGGTAAATTTGTCAATCCCCCAAATTTTGGTGCCAGCGGGATTTTTATCGTGACAGCTGGCATAATGTCTCGAGACACTATGATTGGGGAAAGCTTTCCTAATATTCTTAATGTGTTCCCTCACCCTTACTGTCAGTGTACGCTTAGTGCGGCCAATATACTGAAGGCCGCAAGGGCACTGCAGTAAGTACACAACATTGGTGGAGGAACAACCTATGAATGGTTTAATAGAATGTGTTTGGGACGTGGCTGTAGATGTAACCTCACAAAACTTCCTACCAACAAGCGAATTAACTTTACACACCGAACATCTTCTGCATGGGTAGAAGCCTGTTAAAGTGTGAAAAAAAGGGAAGCTGATTTGGTTTATCTAAGACATTTGGAGCGATCTGGAGACGTAAGGGTTCAACCCCTCTAAAAACAACCGGGGGAACCTCAGGTAGAGAAGGGCCTAGTACTTTATCATTCTGAAGGACCTTCCAGTGCCTTTTGAAAATCCGCTTAACGTCTCCAAACTGCTTAGAGTAGTTAGTAATAAACGAAAAACTAAAGCGATTTGAATCTGCTTCAACTTTAGGCCGTTTCTGTAATAAGGTAGACCTGTCGTGTTCGCCACTTCATGAAGTACTACATTCAGGTTGGCCTCATCGTATCCCTTATCAAGAAACTTGCCCTTCAACATCTCAGCCTGACTCATGTAGTCCCCCTGTTTGGTACAATTACGCCGGAGTCTTAAAAATTGACTCCTTGGCACCGACCGCAACCAAGAGGGGTGATGACAACTTCCCTGTTCGATGTACCCGTTGCGGTTGGTGGGCTTAAAGAAGGTACTTGTTACCAATGTACCCTCTTTAACCTCAATCGTCAGGTCAAGGAAATTAATCCTTTCACTACTGGCTTCATGCTGGAGGACAATGCCCAACTCATTGGAATTAAGGTCATTCATGAAACAATCAAGTGACAACCTATCGCCATCCCACAGGAGGAGGACATCATCTATGTAACGCCGCCAAAAGACCACCTCTGGTCTGGGGCGGCCATAGATTACATCCTCCTCCCATTTGGCCATAAAGAGATTGGCCATACTTGGTGCATATTTGGCACCCATGGCGACTCCTCTTTTTTTGTAGAAAGAAGGAGCCGCCGAACCAAAAATAATTATGACGCATGGCATACGTAAGCAAGGAAAGAATGAAATCTCTTTGTAATGAAACAAGCGAGTCATCTCTCTCCAGAAAAGTTTGGACGGCCTGTTGTCCATGCTCATGCGAAATAATAGTGTAGAGCGAGGTGACGTCTGCTGTAACCAGCAGATATCCCTCCCTCCACACTATTTGGTCCAATAGATTCAGCACCTAGGTGGAATCCTTGAGGTAGGATGGAGTATTGGTAACAAGTGGTTGTAGGTACCCGTCTATATACCTCCCAATTCTACTAGTGACAGAATCAATTCCGCTCACTATCGGACGTCCCGGTGGATTCAGGGGGTCCTTGTGAACCTTTGGGAGGTAATACAGAACGGGTACCCTTGGAGCCACTGGGACCAAAAATGATCTCTCCTTCTTATTAAGGATGTGCTCCTGATAGCCGTAATCAATAAGGGCTGTTCAATCCTTTTTGAACCTTGTGGGATTATATGGGAGGGGGCTATATGTGTCCGTGTCCGAGAGTAATCTATTCATCTCAGTATAGTATGAAGATTTGTCCAGGACCACAATCCCCCCCCCCTTTATCCGCGGGTCTAACCACAATGTCATTCCTCTTTTTGAGGGATTTTTTTGTGTTATATGACTGATGATTGTACTGTGGAATCAGGTTCTGAAGCCATAATCCGTCTGGCTTTTAGCACCATTTCTTTTTTATTCATTTTATATATGTTTTTATTCTTATGTGCAATATTTGTGTCATATCAGTTTTTGTATAAAAATTGTTCCGGTCTGTGATTGCTCCGCTCGGTTCTTCTCCCGGTCTCTGGACTGTATGTCTGTGATTTGAGGATGTCCGGTTCTTGTTTGCGGTTCACCGCATCCACTTCCGGGGTCCGCTGACGATTAACATCCGGCTTCCGGTTAGAGCCGAGTGGAACGCATATGCGTGTAGTTCCGCATTCGTCACTTCCGGCTAAGTCTTTTATATGCGTGCTGACGTTCCAGCCGGGTCTGCCTCTGATGATGTCATTTTCTTTGACGAATCTTGTTATGTTATATGCTCCTTCACATTTCGTTATGTGTGAGTACCATTCTTTATGTAAATAAATGTTATCCTGTACAGTCTGCACTATTGTCCTCCCCTTTGTGTTGAGGTACTGGAGTTGGGATCAACTTGCAGCAAGCCCAGGTGATACTTCCCATATCAGGCTATCTATACCCTACTGGTGTCAGCATATCAGATCAGTTTGAGTCGGAATCCCTGAAACAATTTGGTGGTCCATCTTGCTCCTCTTGGATTCATACATCGCTCTGATTTTATTGATCTCTGGTAAGCGCATAAGAGTGCACATCACAATTGGGTGCTGGCTTTCCTTTACCTGCACAATCTGGATCTGGGATCTTGCCCTTTTTTTTCCCCTTTATGGACTCTATTTGGACTTTTATGGATGATTATACTTGTATATAGTGTCTGGCGCTACTACATTTCTTTATATAACCCCGATAATGGTGCTCTTCAGGGAAGTTCCTCTCAGCAGGCGGCTCCAGACCAGATCCATATTCCCTGGAGAGTCTACACTCACCCGTATGCTGGAGCCGGGCAGGAGCACCCCGTTATGGGTCAGGAGAAGAGGCAGGCGCCGGGGGATCTGGATAGAGGCCATGACCGGCCACACAGGGCAACAGGGACGCTATGCGCAGAGCTGGCTACGTCATGCGGCTCTCGTGTTGTTAGAAAAAAAAAAAGAGCTAAGCGAGAGACGCTCAGTCAGCCATATGTTCTAGCGCCCGTTAATTTAACGGGCTTAATGTTTAGTATATATATATATATTAGTTAGCAAAGACTCTGGAGAATAAAATGGCGTTCTTTGCAATATTTTTTTTGTCACGCGGTATTTGCGCAGCGGTCTTTCAAACGCAGTTTTTTTTTTTTTTTATTAGAAAAAATTCATGTAAAAAAACTAAACAGTAAAGTTAGCCCAAGATGGCGGCACCCTTTATCAGTCTTGGGGCTTTTGGATGTCTACACAAGGGAGGCTTTTACAGGTGTATATCTTTGATGTTAAAAGTGTTAATGGTACCGGCTATTCATGGTGGTCTTTTTTTAGGTGAGTGGCCTCAAAGCTACACTGGCCCCTATTATCCTGGAGGTCCTCATGATGAATCAGCCAGAAGGGGTCCAGCTTCAGGTCAAGGAGGTAAGAGAACTGATCTCAGATAATAAACAGATGGAATGGCTATGACCTCTCCACTGACCTTTCTACCCGTATGAATTCAGAGCATGCAGCTTGCAGATGCCGATCCTTTTTAGGTTGCTTTGCTCCACTCCCATTCCTGGGCGCACGCTGTAACCGTGGAACTAAATTCCTCTACTTTTGGTGCGACGCCACGGACGCACAGTTGACCAATCATATGGTAGCTGCCAGTAACAGGAGCTGGAGAAGGCGGCAGTTAGTTGGTGGGGCTGAGATAGGTTCAGTTTTTATATCCAACTATTGAGAGGGCTGAGATGAACATTTTAGGCTTGGTGTACAGGGCTACTGAAAGAAATCATGGGGCCCTATACAGCCCACCTGACCAGGCCCCTCTCCTCTGAAAATAACAAATGATATCTGCACCTCCACAGTGAGTGATTGGTACTGATTGCTCACTGTGTTCATTCAGGGTGTCCCTCCCCCCCACTCACCATTCTGAAATAACCCACCTGTGTGCTCTTAGCAGCTACTGGCAGGAGAGGAGGGCAGTCCGCAGCACTGCGATGGAAAGGGGCACCCTGGGGTCCCAGATAGCAGGGAGAAGGGGGCGCAGATACTAGAGCCGATCCCCCTGCAGTGCAGAAAGAGGTTGAAAAGAAAAGTAGTCACAAGTGTCAGCAATAAGGCACAACTGCTGGCCCTCCCGCTTGGCTGGTCCCCTCTTTTGAACTGATGAGGCCTGGGCCTGGTACTGGAGGGCGGGCTGTACTGCCTTATCCAGCAGCCCTGTTGGTGTAGGTGACCTCTGACCTTGCAGTTGAGGATATTCATCCAAGTTTAACATGCCAAGTACTTCCACACTCCGGGACTTGCAGTTCCTTTCCGTTTAAAGCAGGGATCCTCAAACTATGGCCCTCCAGCTGTTGCGGAACTACACATCCCATGAGGCATTGTAAAACTCTGACATTCATAGACATGACCAGGCATGATGGGAATTGTATTTCCTGAACAACTGGAGGGCCATAGTTTGAGGACCTCTGGTTTAAAGGGTCGGAGATTGTCTCAGTCCTGCCTATCCTACAAGAGGCTAAAGCCAGGCTCTGTTTTAGTTGTAAAAAGCAAAAAAAGTGTCTGGCGCTAGAGTAACGAAACCTGCGCCCCCCCCTCTATGATGAAAGGAAAAAACATATGGGGGTCATAGAGCAGCTATGTGGGAATGGTGCACCAGGATGGGAGCTCAAAGTATACAGTCACACAAGCAATAGCCACAAAGAAGCGCTGAATGGACCCACCAGATGGGGAGTGATGGCAGCAAAAAATGTCGTAAATGGTAGAAAATTCTGTGTAATTGAAAAAGCATTAAAGAGTGTATTGGGGATAAATCCATAAATATGCATGCATGATATAAGGCAGTGGTAAGCCCTGTGCAAGTACCCCAGACCTGTGTTATGAAACCCAAATGGGTAAAAGTCTCACAGGATGGTTCCCATCTGACAAGCTGCTGAATAGACAAGACCAGGCAGGACGGTGCAGTAGTACAGGCGGCCATGTTGTGTTCCAAACCGTAGATTGGTGGTGAAGGAGGGTCCTAGGGGGTCATGGAGAAGAACAGGGAAGATCCCGTAGTGCTAGGTGGAAGAAAGGCAGGAGAGGTACAGACTGAGAGAGCCTGCTCGCGGCTGGTGCACAACGGTAAAGCAACTCGGACGTGACATCAGACCCTCAGGGAGTAGCCATCCAAAGCGAGGCTTGAGCAGCCGGTGGAACGCAGATGAGAAGGGGAAATCACTGTTGTCTCTGGTTGTCCTGACAACACGTTTGGGGCATAGCCGCCCTTTCTCAAGTGACTTGAGAAAGGGCTATGCCCGAAATGCATTGTCACGACAACCGGAGACAACAGTTAGTCCCCCTGCCTCCCCTTCTCATCTGCGTTCCACCAGTAGATCCGGCCACCTACCACTGGCGGCTCAAACCTTGCTTTAGACGGCTACTCCCTGAGGGTCGGACGTCCCGTCCAGGTTGCTTTCCCGTTGTGCATCCGCCGCGAGCGGGCTCTCTAGGTTTCTCCGGCGACCCCACCGGTCTGTACCTCTCCTACCTTTCTTCCACCTGGCAACACGGGATCTTCTCTGTGACCCGCTGGGACCCTCCTTCACAACCAGTCTACGGCTTGGAACACGACACGGTCTTCTGCACTACTGCACCGTCCTGCCTGGTCTTGTCTTTTCAGCAGCTTGTCAGATGGGAACCATTCTGTGAGTCTTTTACCCATTTGGGTTTCATAACGCAGGTCTGGGGTACTTGCACGGGGCTTACCACTGCCTTATATCATGGATGCATATTTATGTTTTTATCCCCAATAAACTCCTTAATGCTTTTTCAATTACACAGTGTCTTCTACATTTATGACATTTGTTGCTGCCATCACTCTCCATCTGGTGGGTCCATTCAGCGCTTCTTTGTGGCTATTGCTTGTGTGACTGCCTGTTTTAGTTGTGCAGCCACAAGTCCACCCCAGACTCACTCACTGGTTTCCAGGACTGTGTCTCTTCCCCCTTCCCCCACCAATACAATATTTCTGGTTGGCTTTAGGCCTAAAGGTCCCAATAAAGTCCCAGTCTCACTACATTGGACAGCTGCCGCACAGTTAAAGCGGAGTTCCAGCCATTTCACTCACCTGTCCAACGGTCCAGCGATGCGGCCGCCCGAAGCCTCGATCCTCTCCCTCTGCGCCGGCATCACTGCTGTGGGCACCTGGCTGTGACAGTTTGCGGCTTCACAGCCGGGTACCCACTGCGCATGCGCAAGTCGCGCTGCGCGTCTTGATTGGCCGGCAATCTTCTGGGACCTCTGACGTGTCCCAGAAGATTGCAGGGAGGGAGGGGGAGAGGAGAACTTCCGCTCAGGGCGCCGCGGCGCTCCGAGCGGAAGTGGGAGCAGGTACCTTTTCAAAACTAGGTACCCGCTCCCCCCCCAAAAAAAATGACATGCCAAATGTGGCATGTCAGGGGGTTAGAATACCTAAAGCGGAAGTTCCACTTTTGGGCGGAACTCCGCTTTAAATCATAGCTGTTTACCTGTCCAGCAGCTGTCCGTTCCTGCAGCAGTGAGCTGGCAGTAGGGGGCGGTGTGGTGCACAATTCAGCGCATCACACAGCTCTCTTTTAAAGATTTTATCTACTGTAAGTGTACAAAAAGTGACACTTTGTTTATATTGCTGGACAGCAGCGCGATTCGCTGCTTTGCTGTACGGCACACAATCCCGTCCAATGCACTGTGATAAAATCCAGCATATCTGCATTTTAGCACAGCTCCATGCTGCATTTCAGTGTGAAAAAGCGGCATAGAAAACAATTGTTGTGACTGGCATTTTACAGTGAAAACACCGGTAACCACACTAGTGTGAATTCTGCCTAGGGCCAGTTGAGCTACAGAATGGGTACAGACTCTTCCCATAAGAGTCCCAAAGGGTGGTGAGCAGGGGAATGCGACTGCAATTGGTATGGGTGCCCTGTAAAGTGGATCTAAACCTAAAGTATAAAACATTAAAAGGAAAAGTTTTATGGCTAAAGATTTATTTTTTTCGGAAATAGTAAATTTGCTGCTTGACATACCAGCTCCGTGTACAATGAGTAGAGCCGAGCGTCAGAATGATGTATGTCCTGTGCACATGATTAACATCAGTGACCGAACAATGTCTTAAGCCCCGTACAGACGATCAGATTATCGAACGATCTGTCGTCTGTTTTTTGTTGCATGCTGGTCTCATGTGGAAAGTGAAGAGGTTATTTTCATACGAAAATTCCCGTACGACAGAATTCTACTTCAGAAGTGATGTCGTGTTGAATTGCTTTGTATGTGTTCTTTCGTTTCTGAGCATGCCTAGTCTTGCTCTTACGATTTTTTCCGGACGAAAACTGTACTAATGAGACGAAAATCGGACATTGTATTGAGGTACAATATAAATTTTATAGCCTGCACATCCAGTTTTTGTTGTCCGTAAATTCGTAATCGGCTGTCGAAGGCACTATACTAACAACCCGAAAATCGGCGGATCGTTTGTCGGTCGAAATTTCCCTTCCGATTTTCGTATCGTGTGTACATCATGGCAGGAGTTGGGGATATCCTGCAGACACATTCATAGTTAGGATAAAGAAAGACACAACTCCATCTAGTTCAGCCAATAAAAATAAATCCTACAATCCCATATACACAATCCTATACCCGCAGTTGATCCAGAAGAAGGTGAAAACCCCCAGCAAAGCATGATCCAATTTGCTACAGCAGGGGAAAAAAAATCCTTCCTGATCCCCCGGGAGGCAATCGGATATTCTCTGGATCAACTTTACCTATAAATATTAGTACCTATTTATATTATGTACACCCAGGAAAGAATCCAGGCCTTTTTTTAAAGCAATCTACTGAGCTGTGCAGAACCACCTCTGGAGGGAGTCTATTCCACAATGATGAACTTTTCTTATAAAGTAACGCTGTGACAGGTTCTCTTGAAGAAACAAAACCTCCTCCCAATGCTAAAGCCACTTGGTCACAGCCCTTGGTGAATACTTGGTGCTTCTGGGGTTTAAAGCGGTTGTATCCTCGCCCAAAAAAACAAAAACAAACCCTGCAGGACAAAGGCATAATGAGCTAGTATGCATCGTATACTAGCTCATTCTGAAATACTTACCTTAAAATGAAGCCTGGATACCACTGAGGGAGCTGTCATGTTCCCTCGGCGTCTCTTCCGGGTTCGGCGCTGTGAGTGGCCGGAGCCGTGATGACGTCACTCCCGCGCATGCACACGGGAGTTCATATTCCGGCACCTTATTCGCCGAACCTTCAGAGCGCATGTGCCGCTAGTGTCAGCGGCTGCATGTAGGGTGAATATCTCCTAAACTGTGCAGGTTTTGGAGATATTGTACCTACAGGTAAGCCTTATTATAGGCTTTATTATAGGCTTACCTGTAGGTAAAAGTTAAAGAGGAAGTAAACCCTCCTCTGTAACTTGTACCTATAGGTAAGCCTATAATAAGGCTTACCTATAGGTACTGTAAATATCTCCTAAACATGTACCGTTTAGGAGATATTTACCTTACATGCAGCCAGTGACGTCACTGGCGCATGCGCTCTGAAGGAACGGCCGCTGGTGCCGTTTCTTCAGAGACCCGTGCCGTGACTATCGGCTCCCGCGGCTCCGGCCAATCAGATGGCCGGATGCTGCGATCCAGGAAGACGGGCGACAGGACATGTCGCCCGTCATAGAGGTGAGCGGACGGCACGGCGGGGGCTCGTTCTAAGGTAAGTATTTCATAATGAGCTAGTATACGATGCATACTAGCTCATTATGTCTTTCTCTTTCAGCTTGTAAAAAAAAAAAAAAAAAAAATTAACGGAGTTTACAACCTCTTTAACCACTTAAGCCCCGGAGGATTTTCCTGCTAAACGACCAGGGGGTATTTTGCGATTCGGCACTGCGTGACTTTAACGGACAATTGCGCGGTCTTGCGACGCTGTACCTAAACGAATTTGACGTCCTTTTTTTCCCACAAACAGAGCTTTCTTTTGGTGGTATTTGATCACCCGTGCGATTTTTACTTTTTGCGCTATAAACAAAAAAAGAGCGTACATTTTGCAAAAATAACAATATTTTTCACATTTTTTTTATATGAAATTCCCCCCAAAAAAATGTAAAAATCCAAATTTTTTAACATTTTCGGCCAATTTGTTTTATGCTACCTATGTTAGGTAAAAAAAAATCGCAAAAAGCGTATTTTGATTGGTTTGCGCAAAAGTTATCGCGTTTACTAACAAAGGGAAAGATTTTTGTCATTTTTGTTGTTTTTTTTTTTTTTAAAGTGTAATGGCGGCGATCTGCGTTTTTTTTTTTTTTTTTTTTTTTTTTTATTTGCGGTACTGCGACATTGGGGCGGACAGACCGGACCCTTGACTGACATTTTTGACACTTTTGGGGTTACCAGTGACATTTCTACAGTAATCAGTGCTATACATATGCACTGTTACTGTAAAAATACACTGGTAGTGAAGGGGTTAACTTTATTTGGGAGGGAGGGGCTGTGTGTATCCCTAGGGGCGTGCTTTCTACTGTGATTGGCTGTGGCTTGAGCTGTAAGGACACTGATCAACGGATCTACATACTAGATCCGAGTGATCAGTGTTTTTACAGCGAGGAGAATGACAGGTGGCTTGTTTACACAAGCTGCCTGACATTCTCCCTCTCCCCCGCCGATCGCCGAGTGACCGGCGGACATCGGGTCCGCTGGTCACACGCGCGGGGGGGGGGGGGGTCCGCGGGCGCGCGCTCGCTCCCCAGAGCCTCACAGGCAAGCGACGTAGACCTACGTCACTCTGCCCGTGAGGGGCTGACTGCCGCAGTAAATATACTGTGAGCAGTCGGCAAGCGGTTAAGTATACTATGATACTACCGCTTCAAAAGCGGTCACATGACTGGGAAGGAGGATTTAACCTCTGATAGATGGGGGGGGCGGCTAGTTCTTACAAGAGACCTGGTCACTGCCTTGAATGGACAAAGTAACAGTCTCTTTAACCACTTAAGCCCTGGAAGATTTTACCCCCTTCCTGACCAGGGGGTATTTTGCGATTCGGCACTGCGTGACTTTAACGGACAATTGCGCGGTCGTGCGACGCTGTACCTAAACTAATTTGACGTCCTTTTTTTCCCACAAACAGAGCTTTCTTTTGGTGGTATTTGATCACCTGTGCGATTTTTTTTTTTTTTTTTTTTTTTTTTTTTTTTTTTTTTTTTTTTTTTGATCATGCGCTATAAACAAAAAAAATAGCGTAAATTTTGCAAAAATAACAATATTTTTCACATTTTTTTTTATATGAAATTCCCCAAAAAAATGTAAAAATCAAATTTTTTTTTCTGTTTCAAGTATTTTATTGAATAATGCAAGTAAGTAACAACGTTTGACATACAGAATAATGCAATGTAATGTAAACAAAGCTCGGTAACAGAGCATGACCAATAACTGTAACTACAGCAAATCGTGAGGGTTAGTAGACAAGGGGTGGTAAATGGGTTGTCACGAGAGAGTAGTGATTGGCATTACCAACCCACCGGCACCCCATATAGGGATCCCACTGTGCCTAGGTGGGGAGGCAAAACCAACCAATTGTTAAACTAAAAGGGAACAGTACCCAAATCTACCGTATCGTGTGGGAAGAGGCAGGGGGATGAGAGGAACCTCACGGGTATTTACCAAACAGGAAAAACATAGGCTACAGTCAGCCAGAATGAGGGAGCAAGTCGAACGGGTAACCTGTTAACTGTAGTTAAAATGACAAGGTAGAACAAACTCAGACGTTGTAGGAGCTACAACATATGTATGCAGAAGCAAGGAAGCAGGGCGAGGGGGGACAGGGAGAAGGGGGTAACAAGAGGGGACAAGGATATAAGGGGGAGGGGTAGAAAGAGGGGGGAAGAGGAAGGATCGCCGGGGGGAGCCAGTACATAAGGAGTGGGGGTTTTGGGTCCCCAGGTTTGGTTCAGGGCAGCAGTAGGGAGCTATCAAAATTGGGGGGCAGAAAATTGTCAACCCAAGGTTGCCAGATTCTATCATATTTCTCGACTGTATCCGTCAAAACAGCATCGATTTTTGGCGTGAATCATAGCGTTGGTGATTCAGTATTTCACTTCAGTCAACGGCAGGTGTGGGGATTTCCACGCTTTCGCAATGGTTTGTTTAGCCGCTGTTGTGACCTGTAGGAACAGTTTGTGGCGGAATTTGGACACATTATCCGGTTTTACATTCAAGAGAGCCAGTAGAGGGTCAGACGAGATCGGAACGTCCATCAGGGTGGAGAGAATATGGAAGACGGCCTGCCAAAACTTTTGCACCAATGGGCAAGTCCACCAAATGTGCAAGTGTGTGCCTGTCTCCAGGCAACCTCGAAAGCATGTTGCAGAGTAGGAGGGTGAAAATTTTGCAATGCGTGCGGGTACTAAATACCACCGCATCAGCACTTTGTAGTTTGTTTCCGAGGCTACTATATTTTGTGAGGCTGTCTTCGTTGATTGCCAGATTTTGGACCAATCTTCAACATCTATGGCGGACCAAAGATCCTGTTCCCACTTAGTAGTATACGCGGGTGGAGTGCGGTCGGGGGAGTCAGTGAGTCTGGTGTATAACGAGGATATGAGGCCCCGGGCATGTGGGTCATGGAGGCAAGTGTGTTCAAAAGAAGTCATGTTGGGTAAGGAAGAGTCAGTGTGGATACATTTGGCCAGGAAGTGCTTAATTTGTAGGTAGCGAAAGATTTCCGAGTTCGGTATATTGTGAGGTTCACAAAGCGTTGGAAAAGGCTTAAAGGAGTTGAACGTGATCATGGAATGTGCTCTGAGAAGGCCAGCGGTCACCCAATTACGGAATGCCGATGGGGTTTCCCAGGCTGGGGGGAAGGATGGGTTGTGTAGAAATGAAAGCAGGGGGTTGTGGGGGGATTGGAGCTGATACTTAAATTTAAGGGTATCCCAAAGACGCAGGGAATGACATAGGATAGGATTCGAGACAGACCGACGGTGTCAGCCATAATAAATTAGCCACAGAGAGGGGATCAAAAATCAAAATTTTTTTAACATTTTCGGCCAATTTGTTTTATGCTACATATGTTTGGTAAAAAATCACAATAAGCGTATTTTGATTGGTTTGTGCAAAAGTTATCGCGTTTACTAACTAAGGGAAAGATTTTTGTCATTTTTGTTTTTTTTTTTTTTTTAACGCGGCGATCTGCGATTTTTTTTTTTTTTTTGCGGGATTGCGGCGGACAGATAGGACCCTTGACTGACATTTTTGACACTTTTGGGGTTACCAGTGACATTACTACAGTAATCAGTGCTATACATATGCACTGTTACTGTAAAATGACACTGGTAGTGAAGGGGTTAACTTTTTTTGAGAGGGAGGGGTGGTGTGTCCCTAGGGGCGTGATTCTAACTGTGATTGGATGTGGCTGTGTGGGTAAGAACAGTGATCAACGTCCTACATAGTAAAATCGTATGATCACCATTCATACACAGGGGAGAATGACAGGCGGCTTGTTTACATTAGCCACCTGCCTTTCTCCCGCTGTCATGGACGATCGCGAGTGCCCGGCGGACATCGGGTCGCTCCCCAGAGCCTCACAGGCTAGTGACGTACCGGTACGTCACTAGCCTGTGAGGGGCTGACCACCGCAGTATATGTACTTGCGGCGGTCGGCAAGTGGTTAAAATGGAATTCCCTTTTTATTAGGCCTTCTTTACCTTCCTTTTCTGTACATCTCAGATGTTGTTTTATTGTATCTCCGCAGCATACAGAAGCGGATTACCTGAAAAGATTCAAAGTTCGGCCAGATGTGGAAAAGATGAAAGCTGCCATTAATTGAGACTCTACTAATGGAGATGATTGGAGAATCCTAGAACCACCAATGAACCTCTCTGGATACACCGGGCAACTGAAAATCCGCTGAGCAGCTGTGAAATGGAGAAATTGGGCCAGGCTAATACCAGTGTGTGTGATGTTGGGCACTGGTCAGAGCTGGTAAAGGGTGGGATGAAGGTTATGGATGACTGTCATTTTTTTATTTTGTACAATACTTGTAATATTTAAAAATAAAAGTGAATAACTCAAAATAAATTGATCTGTTTAACTAGAATGCGACCCACAACACCTCGTCATCACTTAACATTTAAAGCTGAACTCCAGTCTGGTTATTAATTTTTACCCATACTTCCTGTCCCTATATACAGTGCAAACTTCTGGGCCGGAAGGATTTTCCCCCTTAATGACCAGGCCATTTTTTGCGATTCGGCACTGCGTTACTTTAATGGACAATTGCGCGGTCGTGCGACGCTGTACCCAAATAAAATTGATGTCCTTTTGTTCCCACAAATAGAGCTTTCTTTTGGTGGTATTTGATCACCTGTGCGATTTTATTTTATTTTTTGCGCTATAAACAAAAAAACAGCGACAATTCTGAAAAAAAAACAATAATTTTTACTTTCTGCTATATAACATTCTCCAAAAAAAATTTGAAAATTAACATTATAGGCCAATTCAGTTTTCTGCTACATATTTTTAGTAAAAAAAATTTGCAATAAGTGTTTTTTAGTATATAGAGGGGGATTAACCGCGCTTAAAGAAAATAATATTGAACAGCAGCAACTTCAAGTGTGACCACACCCTGTAGAATATTTGTAAATTAAGTTGCGCTAAGTGTGATAAATGGAGATGTAAAGTCCATAAAGTCCCAATAGTAAATGATGATGACAAAATCCTAGATGTAATCCTGGACCAGACTCCCTTAAGGGTATAGGCTTACCAGATTCAGGTAAGAGAAAAGCAGATGCTCAATGAATCTTGTCACCTTGATAGAAGATCCAGGCCCACGTGAGCGGTAGACTCAATGGTCATTGGATCATGAAAAAAATGTAAAATACGCAATAGCGTAAAACCCAACAACTAGGTAAATATCACCAATGTGACTTGAGAATAACGTGTGTAAAAATTAGACCACCACCAAAGATTCTTATTATCAGTGGACAAGTGTAAATTAAAGAAATTGGTGTGTGTTAAATACCCCTTACCAAATATAAATAAAGGTAGGTGTATATAAACCAATAAATAATTCCAGCTGAAGTTGCCTCTTACCAGACGACAATAATGGATGTGCCAAAGTGAAAAAAACAAATGATGAAAGATAGGTGTAGAACCATCACCAGCTAGATGAGCCTCTTACCATGTGAACGAAATCAAAATTGTGTAAAATCAGATTCCAATAAGACACCAAGATTCAGTACCGAAAAGGAACCAGTAGGGGTCACCTCTTACCAGATCTTTAGATCAACCACGCTTGTATGATATAATTGGTTGGGGGTCCGGCAACAGACTCGAGCAACTGATCCTCAGATGTTCCCAATGTTCACCATTCGATACAGAATTTCTCCCTCACAGTGGATTCTTCACATCGACACGATACAAGTGAAACCGCAAAAACAAAACGTACCCACAAGCAGACAAGACAGAATGCCTTCACACGTGTGAAGGCATTCTGTCTTGTCTGCTTGTGGGTACGTTTTGTTTTTGCGGTTTCACTTGTATCGTGTCGATGTGAAGAATCCACTGTGAGGGAGAAATTCTGTATCGAATGGTGAACATTGGGAACATCTGAGGATCAGTTGCTCGAGTCTGTTGCCGGACCCCCAACCAATTATATCATACAAGCGTGGTTGATCTAAAGATCTGGTAAGAGGTGACCCCTACTGGTTCCTTTTCGGTACTGAATCTTGGTGTCTTATTGGAATCTGATTTTACACAATTTTGATTTCGTTCACATGGTAAGAGGCTCATCTAGCTGGTGATGGTTCTACACCTATCTTTCATCATTTGTTTTTTTCACTTTGGCACATCCATTATTGTCGTCTGGTAAGAGGCAACTTCAGCTGGAATTATTTATTGGTTTATATACACCTACCTTTATTTATATTTGGTAAGGGGTATTTAACACACACCAATTTCTTTAATTTACACTTGTCCACTGATAATAAGAATCTTTGGTGGTGGTCTAATTTTTACACACGTTATTCTCAAGTCACATTGGTGATATTTACCTAGTTGTTGGGTTTTACGCTATTGCGTATTTTACATTTTTTTCATGATCCAATGACCATTGAGTCTACCGCTCACGTGGGCCTGGATCTTCTATCAAGGTGACAAGATTCATTGAGCATCTGCTTTTCTCTTACCTGAATCTGGTAAGCCTATACCCTTAAGGGAGTCTGGTCCAGGATTACATCTAGGATTTTGTCATCATCATTTACTATTGGGACTTTATGGACTTTACATCTCCATTTATCACACTTAGCGCAACTTAATTTACAAATAAGTGTTTTTTGATTGGTTTGTGCAAAAGTTATCACGTCTACTAATTACGGGAAAGATTTATGTCATTTTTATTATTTTTTTTACTAGCAATGGCGGCGATCTGCGACTTTTTTTTTTTGCAGGCCTGTGACATTGCAGTGGACAGATCGGAACCCTAACTGACATTTTTGACACTTTTGGGGGTACCAGTGACATTACTACAGTAATCAGCGCTAAAAATATGCACTGTTACTGTACTAATGATACTGGCAGGGAAGGGGTTAATACTGTGGGTGATCAAGGGGTTAAATGTGAGCCTAGGGGAGTGATTCTAACTGCGGGGGGGGGGGGGGGGGGGCATGGCTTGTGAAATGACCATAGAGACCTGTGATCCTATATAGAAGGATCGCAGGCACTCTGATCATTCCAGGGAGAACGGTCAGCTGTGTTTACAACAGCTGACCAATAAATGTAAGTGAATAAAGAATAATGTGCTTGATCAAATAATAAATGATTAATATATTCAAAGTGCACTTACATTTATTGATATTAATTATGTTAGGATAAGCGCAGCTTTATTATTATATACCTACTTTGATTCGGTTTTAATTGAAAGGCTGAGTTGAGAGCTGCAGCAGATCCTGTCCTTCACACTGGATTCCTGCAAGAGATTTCTCTGTTACTAAGTGATAGCGCAGGGGTCATTTCTTAAACTACAACAGCTGACCATTCTTCTCTCTCATTGGGGAACAATCGCGGGTGGCAGGCGGCAATCGGAGCCACCTGCCTCATGCACCGGAAAAAAAAAAAAAAAAATCATACTTTAGTACACATTGTTGAATTTGATTCTAGTATCATGCAACAAAATGCGAACGATAAGTCGTCCGATCATCTGATTGTGTGTATGAGGCATAAGTCATACCAACATTATACTGATGGATCAAAACAAAAATATAAATCTATCATTAAAACGGAGTTCCCTCCAAAAGTGGAACTTCCGCTTTAAGGCCTCCTGACCCCCTGACATGCCATATTTGGGGGGGGGGGGTACCTAGATTTGACAGGTACCCGCTCCCACTTCCGATCAGCCTGCAGAAGTTCTCCTCTTCCCCCTCCCTCCCCGCAATCTTCTGGTATATGTCACAGGATGCGCAACGCGATTCGCGCATTCGCAGTGCGCACTCAGCTGTGAAGCCGCAAGCTGTCACAGCCGGGTGCCCACACTAGAAATGCCGGTGCCGCGGGAAGAAGAGGGAGAGATCCGAGGTTCCCGCCGGCCACATCACTGGATCGTGGGACAGGTGAGTGTGTTTATTAAGGCTACGTTCACATGTGGGCATAGCGGATCACGGGCAGAATCACCGCGATCCGGAATCATTGCAAATCGCGGGACGCTTGTGCATTGCCCGTGATTTGCAATGGCACCCCAAACGCTGTGCGATGTTGCCACGTTTTCCACCTGCCGAATCGCGGTAACATCGTGCAAATAGAATCACCGGACGCATGGCGCTCAAAAGAAACTCTTGTACCTTTTTGGGCGTCATTCGTCTTGCGATTCTGTTTGCGCGATGTTACCGCGATTCAGCAGGCGGAAATCGCGGCAACATTGCACAGCGTTTGGGGTGCCACTGCAAATCACGGGCATCACACAGGCGTCCCGCGATTTGCAATGATTCCGGATCGCGGCCAGAACTGCGGTGATTCTGCCCGTGATCCGCTACGCCCACATGTGAACGTAGCCTTAAAGTCAGAAGATACATTTTTGTAGCTGCTGACTTTTAATAAACACAAAAATGGGTGGAACTCCGCTTTAAAGTAATGCAGGCTGGCTCTGTTGTTAGCACTTCTGCTTGGCAGCACTGGGGGGGGTCCTCCGTTTGTGTTCAGATCGGGACCTTTATATGCATGGAGTTTGTACACCTCCGGGCCCCCAAACCATAAATCCACTCCTCAAAGCATCAGCCTTACAGAAACCGCGAAGACAATGAGTTCTATATACTTGCAAGTGATATAAATAAAACAATGCCATTTATACAGTGAGTAGATTCTTTTATTTGTTCTTCCAATCTTATTTTTTTTTTTTTCAAAACAGTGAGGTTTATTGAAATTTTGGTACAATACAAAAATAAACCGTGCATTGAAACTGCAATCAGGTTCATAACACATTGGGGTACAAAAATACAAATATACAAAATGATCAGCACCGAGAGACAGAACAGACATAGTAAAAAACAAAACAGTAGTCAGTGGCTCTCCGTCGATCCAACCCTCGAACAGAAAATATTGATTTACCAGGGGCGGTCAACATAGAATAGTTACCCACTGCATTACCGAGCCGTATCAGGGCACTGCACCCATTTGTCCCAAATCTTGTTGAACTTCTGAGGGCACCCCCTATGTTTATATAAAAGTTTATGAAATGGGATGACACTATTAACCTCCTTAATCCACAAACCTAGAGTAGGAGGAGTAGGTCTCATCCACCTCCTGGCTATCAGTTTACGTACTATAAACAAAGTTTCCTGAAGAAATATGACAGTGGATTTGGGCATTTCTCCATCTGGGTAAACCCCCAGGAGACACTCCTTAGGGGAGAGTTGCAGAGGAGACCCCATCTTGTCATGGAGGAATGTGACTACTTGTTGCCATAAAGTCTGTAATTGGGGACAGCTCCACAGGAGATGAAAGAAGGAGGCGTCAGGGTCTCCACACATAGGACAAGAAGGGACCAAGTCAGGGTGATATTTGGACAGTCTAAGTGGGGTGAGATAAGCCTGGTGTATTATAAAGGTCTGAGTTAGGCGATCCGACAGTTTTGGCGACACTCTGCGGCACGTCTCCAGGGCATCCTCCCATTCCTCATCCTCCATGGCCCCCACACTGCGCTCCCAGCGGGTCTTAAGTGCAAAAGCCAAGGTGGTCGAGGAAGGTGTGTGAAGTTCAGAGTAGAACATGGAAATAAGGTGACTGGGTGCTGTACTTTTAACAATCTCAAGGGTGGTAACCGATTCTAGCTCAGGAGGGCCATCAGGGAATTGAGATCTATAGGCATGGGAGAGCTGTAAGTATCTGTAGTGCATGGGGCCCTGGATCGCAAACTGGTCCTGCAAGGCCTCGTAAGACCGCAGACCAGTGGTCGTGGAGATATGGCTAAGGAGAAGAATACCCCTCCCGCTCCATATCGACAGGTCAGGGATGGAAAGGAACTCGCGTAATGCGCTGTTATGCCACAGAGGGGTGAATGTGTGAAATGGAGGGCACCGAAGCCTGGACGCTACCACCTCCCAGATCCGACAATAGTGGTATAGAAGAGATCTGGGGCACAAGGGCTCCGGCGAGCCCCTGACACCCCTAAGGATAACTAGGAGGGGGTCCCCGAGGGGATGAGCCCACCCAGGGCAGAGCAGGGTCAAAAAACGTTCTCTATCCGTTTTATCTATGTGAAAGAACTGGGACAACTGAGCTGCCAGATAGTACAGATTAAAATCCGGCAGGGCCAATCCCCCTAGGTTTGTAGGATTCTTGAGTTTGCGCCAGGAGATCTTGTGCCGGTTAGCACCCCAAACAAAGGTCTTGAGGAGTGATTCCATCTGCTTAAACAGCTTGAGTGGCAGGTAAATAGGAGAGTGCCATACAACATAAAGTATTTTGGGAAGGAGAATCATTTTAATTAAATTGACTCTACCCATCACTCCCAGAGGTAATTTGGACCATACTTGAATTTTAGCCTTAAGCAGAGGGAACAGGGGTTGAACGTTATCCGGGACATAATCTGCTGAGTTAGCTGTCACTTGAATCCCTAAGTATTTAATGCGGGATACACATTGTAGGGCTGGGCTTGCGGGGGTGATTGCCTGTGGGCTCTCGTCAAGCGGGAGAATTTGTGACTTATCCCAGTTTATCTGAAAACCGGAGAATCGTCCATACCGTTCAATTAAAGAAAGGGCCGTGAGTAGGGATTCCCGAGAGTCTTCCAAATATAACAAAGTGTCATCTGCATACATGCTGATCTTCTCCTCCAACGGTCCCTTACGTAGACCTCGAATCCCGGGATGTGCTCTAATGGCCATCGCCAGAGGTTCCGCGGCCAGGGCATACAGCAGGGGGGAGAGGGGGCACCCCTGTCGAGTGCCACGGGATAAGGGGAAGGCGGTCGACTGCCAGCCATTTGCCAGGACCCTAGCTACCGGGGCGCTATATAGAAGTTTGACCCACTTAATAAAATTAGGTCCAAAGCCGTACCGGTCCAGACAGGTCCACAGAAACGGCCACTCTACCGAGTCAAATGCTTTAGCCGTGTCCAATGAGACCACCACCCTGCCACCCATTCCGTCGTGCCGTGCCTGGAGATTCATAAATAACCGGCGAAGGTTAAATGAGGTGTTCCTCCCAGGCATAAACCCGGCCTGGTCCGAGTGTATGAGTGAAAGGATCACCTTGTTAAGGCGGAGGGATAAAATTTTCGCAAGGATTTTAGTGTCTACTGGGAGCAAAGAGATGGGACGGTAAGACTCTGGGGCGTGTACATCCTTGCCCGGCTTGGGAATGAGCACAATTAGCGCCTCCCGCATAGAAGGGGGTAGGGTTGCATCTTTGAATAGAGATTGAAACAAAGCCAATAATTTAGGAGAAAGGAGTTCCGAATATTGGGAGAAAAATTCAATCGGGAGGCCGTCCAGGCCGGGGGCCTTAGACCTAGGGAACTTGGACACGGCTGCTGCAATCTCTTCCACAGAGATGGGTGCCTCGAGGGTCGCCAACTGGTCGGGTGTCAAAGTGGGAAAGTCAACAGAGTCCAAAAAGTCGTGCATGTCAGTGCAGTCAGCGGGAGCCCTAGAGGTGTAAAGAGTACTAAAAAATGAGCGGAAACACTGTGTCACCGCAGCAGGATCAGCGATCTCATTACCCAGGTCATCCTTCAAAGTAATAACTACCGGGGGCCTATCCTCACAATGAACTAAGTATGCGAGGAGTTTCCCCGCCCGCTCACCATGTGCAAACAGATTCTGCTTCTGAAAAAACATCTTAGATTTCGCCCTCTCGTAGTCAAGTTGGGAAAGGACTTTAGAGGTCAATTTATACTGAGATTCATGTGCCGGAGTCGGGTCCCCCATAAAGGCCTGTTCAGCTTCAATTAGATTTGTCGTTGCCCTGGAGATCTCCTCGGCAGCCCGCGCTCTAACAGCCTTGATTTTGGAAATCATAGTGGATCTGGCGAACAGTTTAAACGCCTCCCACACCGCAGCCGGGGAGGCAGTGCCCTCATTGTCAGAAAAGAATTGTGTCCAGGTCCCCTCAATGTCGTTCCCATCCGACACCAAGGGGAGCCAGGCGGGATTCAGGCGCCAGGCCGGGGGAGGTCTATTGCAGGGCAAGGACAACAGTATCCAATAAGGGCAGTGATCAGACAGAGTCCGTGGGGCGAAGCCTGCCGTCAGTAACCTGGGGAGCAGGGTTCGAGACAGCAATATCAGGTCAATGCGTGACATAGAGTGGTGTGCAGCCGAAAAACAGGAGTACGCGCGCTGCGCGGGGTATTTGCTGCGCCAAGAGTCGGCCAAACCAAAGCTCTCCAACAATCGGGAGAACCTGGTCGGGGACGACCCCGGCGGCACCTGGGAGGCGCCACCGGACCTATCCAGACCCGAGTCCATCACATTGTTAAAGTCACCCAGCCAGATCACCGGGGCCCCTGGGCTCTGTGCCATAAACGCCAGTCCCTCCATAATAATCACAGCAGAGTAAGGGGGGGGCACATAGAAAGCCATCAGTAGCATCAATTCCCCATAGACTGACGTTTTGAGAAAAACATATCTACCCATTGGGTCGACCTGAGATCCTAGGAGCTGGAAATGTACCGATTTGGCCACCAGTAGCGCCACACCCCTGGAGTGTGAGCTATAAGCAGAGTGCTGCACCCAACCAACCCAGGGACGTTTGAGGGACTGTTGTACACGGCCCTCCAAATGTGTCTCCACCAGAACTATAATATCAGCCCGTACACGGCGTAGGACATTAAAGACAGCCGTTCGTTTAATCTTATCACGCATACCCCTGACATTCCACGTCAACAATTTCAATGCGGCCATGGCAGGGGTAGTACAGAGCGCGGAGCGGAGGCTCCCAGGATCTCAGGCAGTAAGGCCGCGGAACCAACAAGTCCACGGTCACACACCAGCGGCGATAAACGGCAGCAAAGGAGCAAATAATTATTACTTGAGGTCAATGTGCATAAAACAGAAACAGTATAGAGATTGTACCAAATATAAACCATAAACAATGGTAACACCCCAATCCCCCCTCCCTGCCCTGCACCAACCCCAACTTGTGCGGGCATGTTCCCAAACAAGTGCCTCAACCAGAACAGGCCCACATGCGACTGGGAAAGAGCAAGATCAGGAGGCCAGGGACCCCCAAGGTATGCAGCAAAAATACAGCAAAATACAAATAGAATAAACAAGGGGGCCCGGGGGCCCAGGTCCAGCAGAAGTCGCAGGGGGCAACAGGGGAGTTGGGCACAAACACACGCCTTAGCGGGTGTAGGGGGCGAAAACCAACAGGTGTATCGCTGGGTAGCAAAGCCTATGGGCAGGTGGAAGTCCATAGGAAGAGAACAGAGAAATCAGTTCCATCTGTGGAGCTAGGGCGCTCCGCCGGTCAAACACAGGAGCAATAGTGCAGGAAAATGAGGGGGGAGGGGGGGGGGGAAGGGGGATGCAAAGTCTTGAGTTCCACAGGATCTACAAAACCCCTCCTCCACCCTTGCAGCAGCTTAAGGTATAGGCCATCAGGGAGAAAGTATCATGAAGTCGCCAGGGCAAGGTGGTCAGGCTCTAGCTTCCAGTCCTTCTAGCCAGGAGATGGCGGCTTCCGGATCCTCAAAGAAGTGGGCTCGGTCCTCGCCCTCCACTCTAAGACGGGCCGGATACAACATGGAGTATTTGATATTCTTGATACGCAGTCTGCGTTTGACCTCCAAAAAGCTCTTGCGGCGCCTCTGGACCTCAGCAGAGAAGTCGGGGAAAATCGCTATTTTGTGATTTCCAAATGGAATGTTCCCCTTAACCCTGGCCAGGCGCAATATGGCATCTCGGTCCCGATAGTTCAGGAATTTAGCGATGAACGTGCGGGGGGGTGCACCCTGAGGGGGGGGGCGCCCTGAGAGGCGATGTGCACGTTCCACAACAAAAGTGGGTGAAAAGGATTCTCTGCCATAAGTCTGAGTGAGCAATTGTTCCAAATATGATGAGGGGTCAGCACCTTCAGAGCCCTCCGGGAGGCCAATGAACCGCAGGTTACAGCGGCGCAGCCTATTCTCCATGTCATCTTGCTTTTGGAGGATAAGGTGTACTTGTTGCTGCAGCCTGTCTGAGGAGCTTTGCAATGGGGGGAGGGAGTCTTCCACCTCACTAATTCTGTGTTCAGCCTCACCAACTCTGTCCCTCAGCTTCTGCATATCCTGACGCATCAAAGATATATCTACCTTCACCTCCTCGATTTTAGTAGTCAGCATGGTCTGGCAAGTAGCAATCGCTTCCAAAACCTTGGATGTAGCAGGGCTCTCAGGCTCCTCCACCACGAGCGACGGGCCGGCGCCATCTTGGATCGGGGCCTCCTTCTCCAGCCTCCGGAATGCAGCCAGTTTTGCCGCAGCTTCAGAGCCTTTCTTCGGCGGAGACATGCGGAGGTCGGTGCCGCGGGTGTGCGGGAGGTGAAGGAAGGATTATCGTGCCCGAAGGGCTGCAGGATTAGCGGTGAAGGATATCGGTCCGGCGGAGCTCCTCTCACACACGTCCTCTCACATGCTGCGCCAGGCCACGCCCCTCCAATCTTATTTTTAATAGAAATTTTATCTCAACTATCCGTACTGGGAGCTGAAGCCAATTTTATAAGGATTAAAACGAAAATGATGAAATACGGAAACAAAAAAAGCAGAGTGGTAAAGGGTTAAAAAATAAAATCCCTGGTAGGTTTTACTGTTCTATGGCCCATTGGGGTTATTTCAACTCACTTCCTGTTCTGGTGACAACACAGCCACCAAGCCAGGAAATGAAATGTTGTCACCTGAACTGGAAGCAAAAGGAAATCTCTCCAAAGGAGCCACAGACTGAAGAAAAAACATGACAGAGGTTTTGACTCCCCTTCCCCCCCCCCCCCCCTTTTCACACCTAGGCGACGACAGTAAGCAAATATGTGGCCACTCAGCGGGTGGGCCTTAGTGCTGAGCGGCCGCATGTTTGCGTACCAATTAGCAAACACAGCTGTGCTGAACAGTTACCGGCGGCTAACTGAAAGTTCCCAATCAGGAGCACTCTGGCCATGTGATCGCCAGGACAGCCAATCATTGCGCTCACATGATCATAAAATTATGCCCCGCCTCCTGGCATCTGAAACTCCTTAAAGGACCGGGAGGCGCTGGCGCAAAGGGGTTAAAGAATATTGCTCTTTCCTCTCCTGTCAGGTAATCACAGATATGATAGACGCAGATAATGATATCCCCCTCCAGCCTAAAATCTGCTGGGATACTCACATCATGCATCCCAGGAGACTTCATGCACAACACAGTGCACATGCACAGGCACAGGCAATCTACACTACAGTGCACATGCACAGGCAATCTACACCACAGTGCATAGGCAATCTATATTGTAAGGGGGGATGGGTGCGCTGATAGTGTGTTGAAGCTGCTCCCGGTATTCAGTGCTTTTGAATATAGATAAATGTATATGTGGTGTGGGGTGCGCTAAACAACAAATAAATAATGAATATATAACATATCTATGTGTGAACCAAATCAACAAAAGTAAATATATATAACATATATCAATCTGTGAAGCCAATTAATAATGCAAATCAATTGGTGCATAAACATAAAAATTCATAAGTGTCCATAAATATTTTGCAGGTGAGTAGAATTGTATTCTATCCGAATAATACGTGTATCCACCACCGAGTGAAATTCATCCTTACCAAACGGAAATAAATAAGGTGCAACTATATTTTCTTGTGCTGAAAAAATATCCAATCTCCTTGTGAACAAACACCACGTGTAAATCACCAAGAATTAGCCTCTTACCAGATGGTAATAGGTATGCACTTGTTCAGTGAAACCACCGCCTTGCTTCCTCTTTAAAATCCTGAAGTGGGATGTAGAACCGCTCTACCTTTCTTTCTCCACTAGATGGCAACGAGTACCAGCAAGAAACACAGCCTCATCCTTCTTTACAAGCTCACAAAACCACCGTGTATTAAAGGAAAAAAAAGGGCTAATAGTGTATTACCCTTGAGATTTATTCAAAAAACAGTTGATAATGCACTTACAATTAGATGTCTTGTATTCAGCATAAACATAGGCATACGAATTCCTGCAAAGGCTTGCGGCCGGCTGCAGCACGGACCGCAAGTTGTGTGTGACGTGTGCGCCTCCTAATCTGACCGGTTTCTTCCCATAGGACTTCTACTGAGACAGGAGCCTCCTGTCTCAGTAGAAGTCCTATGGGAAGAAACCGGTCAGATTAGGAGGCGCACACGTCACACACAACTTGCGGTCCGTGCTGCAGCCGGCCGCAAGCCTTTGCAGGAATTCGTATGCCTATGTTTATGCTGAATACAAGACATCTAATTGTAAGTGCATTATCAACTGTTTTTTGAATAAATCTCAAGGGTAATACACTATTAGCCCTTTTTTTTCCTTTAATACACGGTGGTTTTGTGAGCTTGTAAAGAAGGATGAGGCTGTGTTTCTTGCTGGTACTCGTTGCCATCTAGTGGAGAAAGAAAGGTAGAGCGGTTCTACATCCCACTTCAGGATTTTAAAGAGGAAGCAAGGCGGTGGTTTCACTGAACAAGTGCATACCTATTACCATCTGGTAAGAGGCTAATTCTTGGTGATTTACACGTGGTGTTTGTTCACAAGGAGATTGGATATTTTTTCAGCACAAGAAAATATAGTTGCACCTTATTTATTTCCGTTTGGTAAGGATGAATTTCACTCGGTGGTGGATACACGTATTATTCGGATAGAATACAATTCTACTCACCTGCAAAATATTTATGGACACTTATGAATTTTTATGTTTATGCACCAATTGATTTGCATTATTAATTGGCTTCACAGATTGATATATGTTATATATATTTACTTTTGTTGATTTGGTTCACACATAGATATATGTTATATATTCATTATTTATTTGTTGTTTAGCGCACCCCACACCACATATACATAGGCAATCTATACCCCATGCACGAGCAATCTACACCACATTGCACAGGCAATCTACACCCCATGCATGAGCAATCTACACCACAGTGCACATACACAGGGTAATTAGCACCACGCTGCACATGCGTCATCAGAGGGCCAGTTGCAAGTATCAGTAAGAGACAGCCAGGCCCCCTGATGACATATGAAGAGAAGACGGCTGTGAGGGATGCAGTGTACAGAAGCAGAGTGGTGGGTTACACCAGACAATGCTGGATTCAATGGGCGAGTATGTTTTTTAGGACAACCCACCAGACAAGGTAGGAGGGGGGGGGGGAATGTATGGGGGGAGTGAAGTTCCTCTTTACATTGGCCTATACTGTATATTGCATTGACTCCCAAATCTTCTGTTGTGACATCCGCACCCCACTATTTTGTGTCATGAAAAAATATTTGGCACAAAGTAATTAAGGCCTCGTTAACACAAGTGGCAGGGGGGCTGTAAAAACAGGCAGTTGAGCTACAGCATTACCGCCCCCAACCAGGCACCTGAAAAATAGCATGCAGATGCTCAGGGCTGTACATATGCCACAGCCCAAATTTATAGCCACCCCACCCCTGACGCATTGAGTGGGCAGTAACACCGCCAAACACAACCCATTTGAGTTAATAGGGCTGCACTACAAGCACGAGTCAACGATTGGCTTGTAGCTGTACCAAAGTATTTACATACAAAATCCCAATCTCACTGTGAATAAAACCTGAAAACACAAAAATACACATTAGTAAGACAGCAGTATTGCCTCCTGAAAGATTGCCACTCTCTGCTCTACAGTGCTCTGAAAAGCAATTCACTGCAATGGCTGCAGCAGGGCCAGATTAGGAGCATCATTGGTCTAGTACTGAGGATTTTGGTTGGCCTTTTTATGGAAAAAAATAAAATGAAAAAGCAAACAGTTATCCAGGGCCCACGCATGTGCCACCTTCAAGGCTATGCCAAGCTCACCCTATATAGAGAATATACTGTGCCCATCAGTGTGCCTATATTGAACACATACAGAATATGCAGATGATAGATTATGCCAACCATACACATCCAATATGGATTATACCTACATTTTACATCAAACTGTGCATCATATACAGACAGTACACACAGAGGTCAGCATTGTCTCATCATATACAGACAGTACACACAGAGGTCAGCATTGTCTCATCATATACAGACAGCACACACAGAGGTCAGCATTGTCTCATCATATACAGACAGCACACACAGAGGTCAGCATTGTCTCATCATATACATACAGTACACGCAGAGGTCAGCATTGTCTCATCATATACAGACAGTACACGCAGAGGTCAGCATTGTCTCATCATATACAGACAGCACACGCAGAGGTCAGCATTGTCTCATCATATACAGACAGCACACGCAGAGGTCAGCATTGTCTCATCATATACAGACAGCACACGCAGAGGTCAGCATTGTCTCATCATATACAGACAGCACACGCAGAGGTCAGCATTGTCTCATCATATACAGACAGCACACGCAGAGGTCAGCATTGTCTCATCATATACAGACAGCACACGCAGAGGTCAGCATTGTCTCATCATATACAGACAGCACACGCAGAGGTCAGCATTGTCTCATCATATACAGACAGCACACGCAGAGGTCAGCATTGTCTCATCATATACAGACAGCACACGCAGAGGTCAGCATTGTCTCATCATATACAGACAGCACACGCAGAGGTCAGCATTGTCTCATCATATACAGACAGCACACGCAGAGGTCAGCATTGTCTCATCATATACAGACAGCACACGCAGAGGTCAGCATTGTCTCATCATATACAGACAGCACACGCAGAGGTCAGCATTGTCTCACCATATACAGACAGCACACGCAGAGGTCAGCATTGTCTCACCATATACAGACAGCACACGCAGAGGTCAGCATTGTCTCACCATATACAGACAGCACACGCAGAGGTCAGCATTGTCTCACCATATACAGACAGCACACGCAGAGGTCAGCATTGTCTCACCATATACAGACAGCACACGCAGAGGTCAGCATTGTCTCACCATATACAGACAGCACACGCAGAGGTCAGCATTGTCTCACCATATACAGACAGTACACGCAGAGGTCAGCATTGTCTCACCATATACAGACAGTACACGCAGAGGTCAGCATTGTCTCACCATATACAGACAGTACACGCAGAGGTCAGCATTGTCTCACCATATACAGACAGTACACGCAGAGGTCAGCATTGTCTCATCATATACAGACAGTACACACAGAGGTCAGCATTGTCTCATCATATACAGACAGCACACACAGAGGTCAGCATTGTCTCATCATATACAGACAGCACACACAGAGGTCAGCATTGTCTCATCATATACAGACAGCACACACAGAGGTCAGCATTGTCTCACCATATACAGACAGCACACACAGAGGTCAGCATTGTCTCACCATATACAGACAGCACACACAGAGGTCAGCATTGTCTCACCATATACAGACAGTACACACAGAGGTCAGCATTGTCTCATCATATACAGACAGTACACACAGAGGTCAGCATTGTCTCATCATATACAGACAGTACACACAGAGGTCAGCATTGTCTCATCATATACAGACAGTACACACAGAGGTCAGCATTGTCTCACCATATACAGACAGTACACACAGAGGTCAGCATTGTCTCACCATATACAGACAGTACACACAGAGGTCAGCATTGTCTCACCATATACAGACAGTACACACAGAGGTCAGCATTGTCTCATCATATACAGACAGTACACACAGAGGTCAGCATTGTCTCATCATATACAGACAGTACACACAGAGGTCAGCATTGTCTCATCATATATTATGTGTATAGCTACCCATTCTATCCACATAGAGGAAATATGCTGCCAGCAGGGATGCCAGGAATATATACTATCCTGTGCCCACAGGTACCACCGCCAGGTCTATGGCATTCTCACACTATATAGCCGGCCAAGTACAGAACAGTGGGTGTGGCCAGATTGTGTTTATGGTGGGAGGGGCCTAAGGGGCATGCTTAAATCAAACAAGGTCAGTCTGTCCCCAGTTCTATCCCCCCAGGTCAGTCTTTCCCCCAGTATACAGTAATCCTTAACCCCCTCCAGATCAATCAGACTGACCTAGGGCAATTGTACCGAGAGACCGACTGGGGGGGGGGGGGGGGTGGAGGGGTTGCGGTAGGTGACCTATCAAGGGAACCGATCACTTTGCATTGAATGGACAAAAAGACCGATTCTCTTTAACCACTTCTGGACCGGAAGGATTTGCCCCCTTAATGACCAGGCCAGTTTTTGCGTTTCGGCACTGCATTACTTTAACGGACAATTGCGCAGTCGTGCGACGCTGTACCCAAATAAAATTTATGTCCTTTTTTCCCCACAAACAGAGTTTTCTTTTGGTGGTATTTGATCACCTGTGCGATTTTTATTTTTTTGCGCTATAAACAAAAAAAAGAGCGACAATTCTGAAAAAAAAAAACTATTTTTCACTTTCTGCTATATAACATTCCCAAAAAAAATGTAAAAAAAAAAAATCAAAATTTTTTAACATTTTTGTTTTCTGCTACATATTTTTGGTAAAAAAAAAAAAAATCGTAAAAAGCGGAGTTTGATTGGTTTGTGCAAAAAGTTATCGCATCTACAAACTAGGGGAAAGATTTAGGTCATTTTTATTTATTTTTTTTTTTTTACTAGTAATGGCGGCGATCTGCGATTTTTAGCGGGACTGCGACATTGCGGCGGACAGATCGGACACCTAACTGATATTTTTGACACTTTTTGGGGGACCAGTGACATTACTACAGTAATCAGTGCTAAAAATATGCACTGTTACTGTAATAATGACACTGGCAGGGAAGGGGTTAACACTGTGGGTGATCAAGGGGTTAAATGTGAGCCTAGGGGAGTGATTCTAACTGTGGGGGGGCATGGCTTGTGAAATGACCATAGAGACCTGTGATCCTATATAGAAGGATCACAGGAGCTCTGTGATCATTCCAGGGAGAAGAACGGTCAGCTGTGTTTACAACAGCCGACCGTCCTTCTCTCTCAGCGGGGAACGATCGCGGGTGGCCAACGGCAATCGGAGCCGCCTGACCCAATGCATCGGAGTCCCCGCTGCCCAGTGGGGGTGAGAGTGCGCCGATGGCGGCGTGCGCTTGCCCCCTAGCTGCAAGTGCGCGACTGACGTGTACCTACCGCAGCTATATATATATATATACACACACACACACACACTATACTATATATATACACACACACTATACTATATATATATATATGTATAACTATATACCTGTGCGACTATATATAACTGCGGCGGGCGGTCCTTAAGTGGTTAAAGTGACTGTGTTACCAATTAAAACAAACTGCAGGTAAAAGCACAGACAAATCAATTACTTTACATTCTTTTTCCTTAACATACATTATTTCCTTTTGACTTCTGATTTGCCTTTGAACTTGCTAGCAAAAAAAATAAATAAATCACTGCTCCAGAAGAGTCAATTCTCTGCCACAGCCCCCTCCTCCTTGCATGCCATAGTCCTCTATGATTCTGGGAGTGTCTGATTACTGCCTGTGCAGGCCCAGCTCCTCCACCCCCTCCTCTAACCCTTCATGTAGCAGCCAGGGAAGGAGTGATAGGGAATTCTATATAGAGCAGGGATCTGCAAAGTGTGGCCATCCAGCTGTTGCAAAACTACAAGTCCCATCATGCATCTGCGTGTCATGCTTGTGGCTGTCAGTCTTGCTATGCCTCATGGGACTTGTAGTTCAGCAACATCTGGAGGGCCACACTTTGCATACCCTTGATATAGAGCAGTGATGGGGAACCTTGGCACCCCAGATGTTTTTGAACTACATTTCCCATGATGCTTGACTACACTGCAGAGTGCAAGAGCATCATGGGAAATGTAGTTCCAAAACAACTGGGGTGCCAAGGGTCATCATCAATAGTATAGAGGGTCACTTGAGTGACAGCTCTGAGGCTGCATTCACATGTCAGCGTTTGGATCGCGGGCAGAACCGCCGCGGTTCCGCCCGCGATCCGGAGATTATTGCAAATCGCGGGACGCCTAGCGTTGCCCGTTGATTTGCAATAGCCCCCCAAACGCCGAGCGATGTTGCCGCGATTTCCGCCTGCCGAATCGCGGCAACATCGCGCAAACAAAATTGCGGGACGCAATACATTTCAAAGAAGCTCTTGTACTTTTTTGGAGCGTATTGCGTCCCGCGATTTTGTTTGCGCGATGTTGCCGCGATTCGGCGGGCGTAAATCGCGGCAACATCGCTCGGCGTTTGGGGGGCTATTGCAAATCAACGGGCAACGCTAGGCGTCCCGCGATTTGCAATAATCTCCGGATCACGGGCGGAACCGCGGCGGTTCTGCCCGCGATCCAAACGCTGACATGTGAATGCAGCCTGAGTGTTGGGGTCGCTGACATCACATGCAGTTTGGAGGTACCCAGCAGCAGTCTCAGGGCTTTTGGATGTCCATACAAGAGAGGCTTTTACAGGTAAATAACATGAATAAAATACAATAAATGCACAAATTATCTTAAGGGGAAATTGTATTTAAAATAAATGGTCTGGTGATAGGGTCTCTTTAACCCCGCCTCCACAGTTTGGGGTATTCCACTGTTTGGCTGGAGTTGCTCAATAATCTGGTGTCAGTGCGTGTCTCGGGTAGGTCCTTCTTTGGCAGGATTGTCCCGGATTAGGACGCCTGTCCTCGCAGCTGAGCCCTTTTCTTCATCAGCTCCTCAGCCCTCTTCTTCTGATAGTCCTGCATGCAATCTTTAAAGTCCTGCACCTGCACCTGACACTTCCTCCAGTCCTGGTGCTCCGCCATGCACTCCTGTACAGCATAATGAAAGGCCGTGCAGCCAGTCCGAGCGATCATCTGATCCACCGGGTCATCCTCCTCCTCTGCTTCTTTCCGACTGCGGTCGTGGGCCTGTGGTGTTGGGGCGGACATCCTGTATGGGAGAAAAGACAGGAAGTAGAATTAGGAAGACATACCAGGAATATATTTACAGCTGCAAGAAAAAGTATGTGAACCCTTTGGAATGATATGGATTTCTGCACAAATTGGTCATAAAATGTGATCTGATCATCATCAAAGTCACAACAATAGACAATCACAGTCTGCTTAACCACTTTACCACCGGAAGATTTTGCTGTCTTACGTCCAGGCCACTTTTTGCGATTCGGCACTGTGCGAATTTAACTGACAATTGCGCGGTCGTGCGACGCTGTACCCAAACAAAATTTACGTCCTTTTTTTCCCACAAACAGAGCTTTCTTTTGGTGGTATTTGAGCACCTGTGCGATTTTTACTTTTTGCGCTATAAACAAAAAAAAAGAGCGTAAATTTTGAAAAAATAACAATATTTTTCACATTTCTTTATATGAAATTCCCCCCAAAAAAATGTAAAAATCAAAATTTTTTAAAATTTTTGGCCAATTTGTTTTATGCTACCTATGTTTGGTAAAAAAAAAATCACAATAAGCGTATTTTGATTGGTTTGCGCAAAAGTTATTGCGTTTACTAACTAAGGGAAAGATTTTTGTCATTTTTGGTGTTTTTTTTTTTAACGAGTAATGGCGGTGATCTGCGATTTTTTTTGCGGGACTGCGACATTGCGGCGGACAGATCGGACCCTTGACTGACATTTTTGACACTTTTGGGGGTACCAGTGACATTTCTACAGTAATCAGTGCTATACATATGCACTGTTACTGTAAAAATGACACTGGCAGGGAAGGGGTTAATTTTATTGGAGAGGGAGGGGTTAATGTATGCCTGGTGCTTACTAACATGTGGGGGGAGGTGACTGAGTGACACAGGGACAGATTGCATGTCCAGCTATGCTGAACCCTGCAATCTGTCACTTTGTCACTTAGGAGATCCGCCCGCTCTGTTTACACAAGCGGGCGGATCTCCGCACTCGATTCCCCGACGATCTGGGAAGAGCGGCGGTAATCACCGCCGCTCCTCCCCTGGCCCGACTCCCGCTGTGACTGAACACAGCGGGAGCGAGCCTCCGGCGGCGCGCGAGCGCCGCTCACAAGGGGAGGAGTCCAGCGACATAGGTAGCTGGACGGAATCAGGCCACTTTGCCGCAGTACAATCCCAGTGACTGGTCGGCAAGTGGTTAAACTAATAACACACAAAGAATGAAATGTTGCCATGTTTTTATTGAACACGACATCACTTCCGGTACTCGGCACCAAATTAAAAAAAAATTACAGCATTCAAAACAGCCAAACTTGGTGTTTTTTTTTTTATATTTCTTTATTAAATATGTTTTCATGTATAAAGTTGGGAAAGTGCTGTACTGGAGTGATGGCTGCAGCTAGAGGCATCACCCCGGTACCGGCGTCCATAGCCGACATTCGGCTGTCTTGTAATGACAACCGATGCGGCTTGATGCGTTTCGCCCCTCCCAGTAGAGCTTCTGAAAATGCCCAGTGAGAGGCGAAACGCGTCAAACGAGGACAGCCAGTGACGAGCTTATACAGCCGACCAGCACGCCGAGGCGGCCGTTTGGAGTGTTTTTATATGCTTTTAATCATCTTTGTCAAAGTTCAATTGCGTTTTCATGTTTCGATAAAGTAAAACAATACTACACTATGGAGACTCCTCCCATCCTGTTTATATGAGATATTTGCTGCTTTGAACCTGGAGGTCAGACTGGAGGAGTAAATGAGAGATCACATACCCACATATAATACCTGTTTGATGTAACAAGCCATCTACCATTACCTGGAGATTGTAATAAAGGAGTGGAGAGATATACTACCAGAGCCTGTTTTCATTTATTGTTGGTAAGTAGGGAACATAGGAGGGGAGCACGCCATTGTAGAACCTCACTGGAACAAGATTCACCATTCGAGGTTCCATTCACACCAATGCGTATTTTTTCATGCTTTTTGCAGAAATGCGGGACTTTTTTTTATTTTTTTAACATGGGTTCCTATGGAACAAGTTCACATCAATGCATTTTTGTGCCTCTGCGTTTTTGGAAAGGGTCAGGGACTTTTTTTTTTAAATGCAAAAAGGTGCTTTTTTTGGTTCGATAGACTTCAACGGAGAAGCTGCAGAAAAGCATGTAGTGCGTTTTTGCCACAGAAGAAATGGACTGGATAGCGGCACACACAAAAAAAAAAAAAAAAAGAGTCCTTTATTGAAGAAAACAAACATACATGAAGGACGATCATACCACAGTGGAGATGATGACACTGGCAGCTAACGTTTTTCGCACCCAAGCTGGAGCGTTTTTGCCAAGATTGGCGTTTTTAAATCTGCCCAACAAATTTTCCAAAAAAAAACAAAAAAGCATAAAAAATGCAAATCGCGGTTAAAAAAATAAAATGTGGAAAGCACAACAAAAAAGCACTACAGAAACATTCAAAAGCAACATGCATACAGTCAGGTCCATAAATATTGGGACATCGACACAATTCTAATCTTTTTGGCTCTATACCCCACCACAATGGCTTTGAAATAAAACAAACAAGATGTGCTTTAACTGCAGACTTTCAGCTTTAATTTGAGGGTATTTACATCCATATCAGGTGAACGGTGTAGGAATTACAACAGTTTGTATATGTGCCTCCCACTTTTTAAGGGACCAAAAGTAATGGGACAATTGGCTGCTCAGCTGTTCCATGGCCAGGTGTGTGTTATTTCCTCATTATCCCATTTACAAGGAGCAGATAAAAGGTCCCGAGTTCATTTCAAGTGTGCTATTTGCATTTGGAATCTGTTGCTGTCAACTGTCAATATGAGATCCAAAGAGCTGTCACTATCAGTGAAGCAAGCCATCATTAGGCTGAAAAAACAAACCCATCAGAGAGATAGCAAAAACATTAGGTGTGGCCAAATCAACTGTTTGGAACATCCTTAAAAAGAAAGAACGCACCGGTGAGCTCAGCAACACCAAAAGAAGAATGACCGAAGAATTCTTTCCCTGGTGAAGAAAACACCCTTCACAACAGTTGGCCAGATCAAGATCACTCTCCAGGAGGTAGGTGTATGTGTGTCAAAGTCAACAATCAAGAGAAGACTTCACCAGAGTGAATACAGAGGGTTCACCACAAGATGTAACCATTGGTGAGCCTCAAAAACAGAAAGGCCAGATTAGAGTTTGCCAAACAACATCTAAAAAGTGCTAAAATGAAATGCGACGATTGGTGATGGCGCTACCTATGAAACAAATAAATACAACCATATATAGTGCCCCTAGTGGCGTGAAAGGGGATATACCAATAAAGTAGAGCAACATGGCTTCCGGAGAGGGAGTAGCAAGATGGCGGTGTTGTTCCGTCCCCTCCGTTGCTTGGATACGGGCGGCTATAAGACTTCCGGGAGTACGCTTTGTTGACGCCGCTCCAGTTGACGTCATTGTGACGAAACGCATAGGGCGGAGTCTCCGACGTCAAACGTCACTTCCGGTTGTCGGCCGTGGAACGCGGAAGCATCCCGGCGCGCACTGTTTTTTCTGATTCTGATCTTCTGAACGAGTGAGTTTACTACGCCTTTTGTTTATGACTGTATGACTCATTTATTCATCATGGGGCCTTCTTCTTCTCATGTGAGCACTTAGGGCATCTGCCGCCGACTCGTGACTGCTCGCCCACTACGAAGAGGAATCCCCCCATATACCATCATACAGGTTGTACTATCATAAACGCCACCCAGTGGCCACTCGTGGACTTTACTTATCCACATTTCTTCACCATTTTCAACACAGTGTATGTGGCACATATATCAGTTAATTTGCAACTTGTTCACACACTTGTGGTTGTGGGTTAATTTTTTCACGGTATCAGTTTACTTTATTTCCTGGTTTATTGATTTATGTGAATAAACACCTGTTCCCACATCTATATATTTTAATTTCTTCACTTTTTTATCTGACGACACTGCACTATCCGTGGGTCACCCAACCCATATATCCCCTTTCACGCCACTAGGGGCACTATATATGGTTCTATTTATTTGTTTCATAGGTAGCGCCATCACCAATCGTCACATTTCGTTTTAGCACTTTTTACCTTTACACTTAAGGTTTGATTGGGGCAGCTTACACCTTTTTTGTTTCCGTCCTCCCAACATATATTACAATCCGTAGCGCTGGTCATATTCTCTTTACTATAACATCTAAAAAGCCTTCACAATTCTGGAACAACATCCTATGGACAGATGAGACCAAGATCAACTTGTACCAGAGTGATGGGAAGAGAAGAGTATGGAGAAGGAAAGGAACTGCTCATGATCCAAAGCAAACCACCTCATCAGTGAAGCATGGTGGTGGTAGTGTCATGGCGTGGGCATGTATGGCTGCCAATGGAACTGGTTCTCTTGTATTTATTGATGATGTGACTGCTGACAAAAGCAGCAGGATGGATTCTGAGGTGTTTCAGGCAATATTATCTGCTCAATATCAGCCAAATGCTTCAGAACTCATTGGATGGCGCTTCACAGTGCAGATGGACAATGACCCGAAGCATACTGCGAAAGCAACCAAAGAGTTTAAGGGAAAGAAGTGGAATGTTATGCAATGGCCAAGTCAATCACCTGACCTGAATCCGATTGAGCGTGCATTTCACTTTCTGAAGACAAAACTGAAGGGACAATGCCCAAAGAACAAGCAGGAACTGAAGACAGTTGCAGTAGAGGCCTGGCAGAGCATCACCAGGGATGAAACCCAGCGTCTGGTGATGTCTATGCGTTCCAGACTTCAGACTGTAATTGACTGCAAAGGATTTGCAACCAAGTATTAAAAAGTGAAAGTTTGATTTATGATTGTTAATCTGTCCCATTACTTTTGGTCCCTTAAAAAGTGGGAGGCACATATACAAACTGTTGTAATTCCTACACCGTTCACCTGATTTGGGTGTAAATACCCTCAAATTAAATCTGAAAGTCTGCAGTTAAAGCACATCTTGTTTGTTTCATTTCAAATCCATTGTGGTGGTGTATAGAGCCACAAAGACTAGAATTGTGTTCATGTCCCAATATTTATGGACCTGACTGTAGGTGTGAAGCGCGCCTCATATGGACATTATATTTTGGATAAGGCACAGAGCACTTTATTAAAGCACCTTTTTTGATATATATATATATTAGCACTTAGTATTTTTTTTTCACCTATAACAGTGATGGCGAACCTTGGCACCCCAGGTGTTTTGGAACTACATTTCCCATGATGCTCAACCACACTGCAGAGTGCATGAGCGTGATGGGAAATATAGTTCCAAAACATCTGGAGTGCCAATGTTCACCATCACTGACCTATAACATTTTGGAATTATATGACATGAAAGAGTTGCAATACTACATTTTTTTTAGTCTATAACTCACAATATATAAGGTGTTTTTTTCTTTTTTCACAATTACACAGGGTGAAACGGAGTAGATAACTAACGTTTTCTAACCTGATTTACACCCCTTAAATTAACACAGAGAAAGTATTATTATTTTATAAATTTTAATAATTTATTAAATATTTAATAAAAATATTTATATAAAAACGAAAGAATTGCAATAACTATGATTGTATGGTAATAATATATTAGTTGACGTGGTATATTAGGACAGGTATATAGTAGTGATCGACCGATATCGTTTTTTTTTTTTTTATTGCCGATACCGATATTTTGGTCATCGCATGTCGGTATCGGCCGATATTTTTGTACATTAAAAAAAAAAATGTTTTTTTTTTTTTTTTTTTACAGGTACTCCTGTGGAGGGATCTGGGGGTCTAAAAGACCCCAAACCCCTCCTATGCACTTAAAAGCATTCAAAACGCCAAGTTTGGCTGTTTTGAATGCTGTCATTTTTTTTTAATCTGGCGCCAGTACCCCGGAAGTGATGTCATGACATCACTTTCGGGTTTTTACATGGAGACCCGATCAGAGCCCAATGCAGCTTTGATCGGGTCTTCTCTTCGGCGGCCGTGAAGGTAGGTTACCTGGGTCTCCCGGTGGGACGGGAGACCCGGGCGAGCCGCAGAGGGCGGCGGGAGGGGAATGAGGGGGGCAGTGGAGGTATGATGCCCGGGTCTCCCAGTGGGACAGGAGACCCGGGCGAGCCACGGAAGGCGGCGGGAGGGGGGGGGGGAGGGACATCCCCTCCCGCTCCTTGTAATGACAGCCGAGCGGCTTCTCAGCCGCATCGGTTGTCATTACAAGACAGCTAACCGTCGGCTATGGACGCCGATACCGGGGTGATTCCTCTAGCTGCAGGCATCACCCCGGTACAGCACTTTCCCGAAATATCGGTAACGTCAGGGGCCGATTCCGATATATCGGGGAAAGTGCATATCGGCCATAGATATTTCGGTCAATCCCTAGTATATAGGGCAGCGCTGTAGTTCTTTGGAGCCTTTAGATTGAATGGCTGTGTGATATGGCGGCGGTATACGGCGCGCCCTTGACTCCTCCCATCCTTTGGTTTTCTTTGAACAGCGGTGCCAATCATGAATGGCGTTGCACTGTCTCTGTGTTATTTTTCCTGGCGCTCCCGCACATGACAAAGCATACAGCCACTCTCCTGAAGTTGCTAGCTGCCTGGCTGCCTCTGTCTGCAGTCCCTGGCCAGGAGCAAGCCATGCAGACAAGGACTTCTGACTTTCCTGGTTTTGTTTACCTGCTCCCAGCCAGGGGCACACAGTACTGAAAGCAGAGGATCACCATGACAACCAGTGTTTTCTATAGGATGTCAGCCCCCCCCCCCCCCACTTATCTGGCAGGTTTACAGTTATTTCTATAGCAGCCCTTTGATAAATTCCTTATTATAGAGGCTCTCAGGTGCTAAGCAGAGGACTTCCCTGGTAATCAGCACATATTATATAATATAGATAATGTCTCACCTGGACAAGATCTCTTGTTTCCCCTCGTATCCTCTCCTACCTCTTACTTCTCTCTTTACAACACTTTCCAATGTCACCAAACTCTTTTCCTTACAGTGGTTTCCTGTTTTTCCAAAACTGTCCTCAATTTGTGGGCTAAAAATTACACTGCGTCGGCCATTTTTCTGAAGACTATGCTATTCAAACAGATACCGACGATCCTACAAAAAAATGGCAGCAAACCTGAGACAGAGTTTACAGGCGGCTATATTGTAGCTGGGTCTACAAAAAAAATGGCTCAGGTGTTCTATCAGGATACCGATACCTATCAGATTCTGCAATCAATGTAAAATTCAAGACTTGCGTGGTTGTAGGAAGATGCCCGCCGCTGCTTCGTGTTCTGTCACATTAAGACAACTTTTGGAACGCATAGCGGCCATGTTGGAACGCATAGAGCATGCGCAGTAGGCTTACTCATCACTTCCGGTTTCAGATTCTGTCAGGTAACGATATTCTGATACGAACACCGAAAACTATATTTTGCCACAATCACCAAACACGTCACTATCGCAGAACACTGGCAATGGAGACATGGGGTGTGGTTTTTTTTTTTTTTACCTCGTAATATTCTACTTCTGGAGGGGTTTCCACAAGAACTTCCGGGTGTGTTTGGTCTCCAGCAAAATGGCTGCCAAGATTTACATCCAGAGTGACTGGGCTCAGAGTCTCAGGTGATTGTGGGGAGAAATCAGGATGTTTTTATTATTATGATGATGGAAAGTGTGTGTAATTATTATCAGGGTGTTGTTATTATTATGGGATGTCACATGATGGGGAGTATGCTGTGTGTGGGGGAGGGGGTTCAGTTGAGGTAATGTGTGTTTTATGAACACCTTGTAGGTGTTTGCTTCCTTTTTATACCAAGATGTGGCGGATAACAGCCGTTTCCTCCGCTGGAGGTTTGCATTTTTTGCTCATGGGAGTGTCCATGGCTCTTTCTGTCTTCCCATTGTGTATTGGACGGGTCGCTCCACCCCCAAAGTGAGTTTTCGGGTTATGGGTGACGTCTGCGGTTCCCAGGTCGCCGGCTGCCTCCTGCCGCCACATAAAAACTCTCTGTGAGATGTGAAATACATGGAAGTAGTACTGAGGGCTCAGTGATTAGTGACGAAACGCGTTCTAGGGAAGCCGTGAGACGTAACTCGGGAAATGTTTGGCTGGTATTGGTGCCCATGGGCCTTGTTTACATTTAACCTGGCAGCCAGAGGGGGGCGCTATACATTTAGCAACAATAAACCACAGGTTGTGTTCAACGGGGCAGCACCAATGCCAAATGCAACCCTTTGCAGCGAATGGGGTTGCAATGTCCTGTAGTCAACGCAGTTGGGGCACACAGCTGCAGGCTTTCCGGGGTTAAACCAGGTGGTGAGGAGGTGACCTAACACCTCTGAAATGTGATTTGTCGCAGATCACTTTTCAGAGGAGGGGCAGTGACAGCCGCTCTTGTAAACAAGGCCAAAAACTTGCATACTGTGCAGCTCACCACCGCCGCCTCCTGGTCACCAGGGTGGATTTGATTTAAATAATATATTTTAACCACTTCAGCTCCAGGAGTGCACTCCCCAACCCTGCACTATGTATGTAACGCAGTCCCCAACCCTGCACTATGTATGTAACGCAATCCCCAACCCTGCACTCTGTATGTAGCGCACTCCCCAACCCTGCACTCTGTATGTAGCGCACTCCCCAACCCTGCACTCTGTATGTAGTGCGCTCCCCAACCCTGCACTCTGTATGTAGTGCGCTCCCCAACCCTGCACTCTGTATGTAGTGCGCTCCCCAAACCTGCACTCTGTATGTAGTGCGCTCCCCAACCCTGCACTCTATATATAGTGCGCTCCCCAACCCTGCACTCTATATGTAGTGCGCTCCCCAACCCTGCACTCTGTATGTAGTGCGCTCCCCAACCCTGCACTCTGTATGTAGTGCGCTCCCCAACCCTGCACTATGTATGTAGTGCGCTCCCCAACCCTGCACTCTGTATGTAGTGCGCTCCCCAACCCTGCACTCTGTATGTAGCGCGCTCCCCAGCCCTGCACTCTGTATATAGCGCACTCCCCAACTCTGCACTCTGTATGTAGTGCGCTCCCCAACCCTGCACTCTGTATGTAGTGCGCTCCCCAACCCTGCACTCTGTATATAGCGCACTCCCAAACCCTGCACTCTGTATATAGCGCACTCCCCAACCCTGCACTCTGTATGTATCGCGCTCCCCAACCCTGCACTCTGTATGTATCGCGCTCCCCAACCCTGCACTCTGTATATAGCGCACTCCCCAACCCTGCACTCTGTATATAGCGCACTCCCCAACCCTGCACTCTGTATGTAGCGCACTCCCCAACCCTGCACTCTGTATGTAGCGCACTCCCCAACCCTGCACTCTGTATGTAGCGCACTCCCCAACCCTGCACTCTGTATGTAGCGCACTCCCCAACCCTGCACTCTGTATGTAGCGCACTCCCCAACCCTGCACTCTGTATGTAGCGCACTCCCCAACCCTGCACTCTGTATGTAGCGCACTCCCCAACCCTGCACTCTGTATGTAGCGCACTCCCCAACCCTGCACTCTGTATGTTGCGCACTCCCCAACCCTGAACTCTGTATGTAGAGCGCTCCCCAACCCTGCACTCTGTATGTAGCGCGCTCCCCAACCCTGCACTCTGTATATAGCGCACTCCCCAACCCTGCACTCTGTATGTTGCGCACCCCCCGTCACATCAGCCACATCAGCCTTCAGTCCTTCTCTGTCAGCTGGGGAGCTAGTGCACGTGATCGGCGGCTCTGATGGCTGCTGGCCACTCTCGATCTCCCGCTGGTGACAGAGAAGGACGGATGGCTGATGTAAACACAGCCGTCTGTCCTTCTCCCTGAAGTGATCACAGATGTCATGTGATCCTTCTATATAGGATCAAATGTCTCTGTGATGATCTCACAAGCCACGCCCCCGCACAGTTAGAATCACTTCCCTAGGCATACATTTAACCCCTTGATCACCCACATTGTTAACCCCTTCCCTGCCAGTGTCATTGTTACAGTAACAGAGCATATTGTTAGCACTGATTACTGCAGTAATGTCGCTGGTCCCCCCAAAAGTGCCAAAAATGTCAGTTAGGGGTCCGATCTGTCCGCCCCAATGTCGCAGTACCGCAAAAAAAAATCGCAGATCGCCGCCATTACGCGTTAAAAAAAAACAACAAAAATGACAAAAATCTTTCCCATAGTTAGTAAACGCAATAAGTTTTGCGCAAACCAATCAAAATACGCTTATTGCGATTTTTATTTTATTTTTTTTTTACCAAAAATATGTAGCAGAAAATGTTAAAAAAATTTTGATTTTTACTTTTTTTTTTTTTTGAGTATTTCATATAAGAGTGTAAAAAATATTTATTTTTTATAGCGCAAAAAAATAAAAATCGCAGAGGTAATCAAATACCACCAAAAGAAAGTTCTATTTGTGGGGGAAAAAAAGGACGTCAGTTTCATTTGGGTACAGCTTCGCACGACCGTTAAAGTCACGCAGTGCCGAATCGCAAAATAGCGGCCTGGTCATTGAGCAGCCAAATCCTCCAGGACTAAAGTGGTTAACCACTTACCGCATACTAACGTAGGGCTATGTCGGTAAACTTTGCGGTAGTGTACCGGGGGTGATGCCTCTAGCTAGAGGCATCATCCCGGTACCGTGGTTTAGAGCCGACGGTTGGCTTTCCGTCGGTACCGACCGATGCGGCTCGGGAGCCGCTCGATCAGTACCCGGGGGGGCGGGAGGGGACGTCCCCCCCCCCCTCCCGCCGCCTTCCGTGGCTTTGCTCGGGGCTCCCGTCCCACCGGGAGCCCCGAGCACCCAGCCGGCACGTCCGCCGGCTGGATGGAGTCCCGATGAATGCCGGAAACGGCATCGATCGGGTCTCCGATGACGTAACCCGGAGGCGGCGTCCATGACGTCACGTCCGGGTTACTGTGCTGCAAAAGGCGGCAAATTTGAAAAACGGCTGTATGCAAAAATGCAGTTTTCGGGGTTTTGCATACAGGGAAGTGTAGTGGAGGGGTTTGGGGTCTTTTAGACCCTCGATCCCTCCATAAAGTGTACCTGTCACTACATATTGGTGTCACAAGGGATGTTTACATTGCTTGTGACAGCAATAAAAGTGATCAGATTTTTTTTTTTTTTAAACTTTAATAAAGTTAAAAAAATAAAATAAATGGGAAAAAAAAAAAAATTTAGCCGCCCCCGTCCCCGTTAGCTCGCGCACAAAAAAAAACGTATATGGAAGTCGAGCCGCAAATGAAATCGCTGTTCAAACCACACATGTGAGGTATCGCCGCGATCGCCAGAGCGTGAGCAATAATTTAAAAAAAAGAGCTACACTAACTCTAAACTGGTAACCGTTAAATAAATTTAAAGCGTCGCAGATTGAGATCTCTATTGACCGTAGTTTGTCGCGATCCCACGGGGGGGCGCAATTTTAAACCGTAACATGTTGGGTATCTATTTACTCGGCGTGACATGTTCTTTCACAATGTACAAAAAAAATGGGCTAACTTTACTGTTTAGTATTTTTTAAAATTAGTGAAATGTGATTTTTCAAAAATTTTCCAAAAAAATGGCGCTTTAAAGACCGCTGCGCAAATACCGCGTGATAAAAAATATTACAATGACCGACATTTTATTCTCCAGAGTCTTTGCTAAAAAAAATATATATAATGTTTGGGGGTTCTAAGTAGTTTTCTAGGAAAAAATACTGATTTTAACACGTGAACAAAAAGTGTCCGAAATAGGGCTGGGGCTTAAGTGGTTAAAGAATACAATCCCTCTGCCTTGGTGGATGATGGGACTTGTAGTATTTTTCATCCACAGAGCCGCACCAAACTCAAATATGACAGGAACCAGCAGGGAGAAGAACCCCCCCCCCCCCCCCCAATTCTGTAGGTGGGGTAGCTATTTGAGGGTGGGGGGGCTTTGTACCCTAAATATGGGTACAGACAGAAGAATGGGATCTGACCACCAAAGCTCAACTCCAGCCATCTTTTCTTTTTACTTTCTTTTTACTTCTTTTTACTTCCTGCAAAGACAAGCACTCTTCAAGCTGTGAAGTGATATATTGCTTATGATGTCATCAGTCAGGAAGCAATTACTCAGTCTCCTCCCCCTTTCTAAAATATGATTCCGTGTACAGGGAGTGCAGAATTATTAGGCAAATGAGTATTTTTGAGGATTCATTTTATTATTGAACAACAACCATGTTCTCAATGAACCCAAAAAACTCATTAATATCAAAGCTGACTATTTTTGGAAGTAGTTTTTAGTTTTGTTTTTAGTTTTAGCTATTTTAGGGGGATATCTGTGTGTGCAGGTGACTATTACTGTGCATAATTATTAGGCAACTTAACAAAAATCAAATATACAGTATACCCATTTCCAGGGCTCGACAATCCCCGGGCGCCAGGTCGCATTTGCGACTAGAATTAGCGACCTGGCGCCTGGGGGTGCCCTGCAGAAGGTGTCCTGTCATTTTTGCCCGGACTTCCGCGCACGGAGTGCACGGACTTCCGGGCCGTCCGAAAATTGAGGCCCCCGGCTTTTCGGCCTACTTGAGATGACAGGCTTCCAATGGGGAACTGGCGCCCTCTTGTGGAGGCCGGGAGTAATGACTGTTGTAATGACTGTTTCCACTGCCTTTTTGTTCTCAATTCATTACCATCTCCCTGTCCAGTTAGTTACCTTTGACAGGGAGTGTGGTTATTATTATTTATTAAATTTTTTAAATGTAAAAAAAAAAATATTTTTTTCTTTTTTTTTTTTAAATTATTAAAAAAAAAAAAAAAAAATTCTTTTTTTTCCAATTATTAAAAAAAAAAAAAAAAAAAATATATAAAATATATATATATACTTTTTTTTTTTTCCTCATCGCCATGCCACAGCCAAAGGCCCCTTTCACACGGGCTGTCTGATCAGGTCCGCCTGTCAGTTTTTCAGGCAGACCTGATCGGACCCTTCATTCTCCTCTATGGAGCAGTAATCTGCCGCCATCTGATCCTGTCCACCAAAAACAGACGGATGGTGGTTCTATTTTCTATCCATCCCGTGGATCGGATCAGATGGCATCGGATGGAAAGAGACAGTCTGTTTTCATCCAATTGTGCTATAGAGGAGAGTGGGGTTCTAGTCGTATTTATGTGTAAATAAAGCTTGGTTGTTAAGTTTAAAAAAAAAAAAACTGGCTCCTAACTTTTTTAGCTAGCTCCTAGATTTCAGGAAAATTTGTCAAGCCCTGCCCATTTCAATTATTTATTTTTACCAGTGAAACCAATAGAACACCTCAACATTCACAAATATACATTTCTGACATTCAAAAACAAAAACAAATCAGTGACCAATATAGCCAGCTTTCTTTGCAAGGACACTCAAAAGCCTGCCATCCATGGATTCTGTCAGTGTTTTGATCTGTTCACCATCAACATTGCGTGCAGCAGCAACCACAGCCTCCCAGACACTGTTCAGAGAGGTGTACTGTTTTCCCTCCTTGTAAATCTCACATTTGATGATGGACCACAGGTTCTCAATGGGGTTCAGATCAGGTGAACAAGGAGGCCATGTCATTAGCTTTTCTTCTTTTATACCCTTTCTTGCCAGCCACGCTGTGGAGTACTTGGACGCGTGTGATGGAGCATTGTCCTGCATGAAAATCATGTTTTTCTTGAAGGATGCAGACTTCTTCCTGTACCACTGCTTGAAGAAGGTGTCTTCCAGAAACTGGCAGTAGGACTGGGAGTTGAGCTTGACTCCATCCTCAACCCGAAAAGGCCCCACAAGCTCATCTTTGATGATACCAGCCCAAACCAGTACTCCACCTCCACCTTGCTGGCGTCTGAGTCAGACTGGAGCTCTCTGCCCTTTACCAATCCAGCCACGGGCCCATCAAGACTCACTCTCATTTCATCAGTCCATAAAACCTTGAGATATTTCTTGGCCCAGTTTTGACGTTTCAGCTTGTGTGTCTTGTTCAGTGGTGGTCGTCTTTCAGCCTCTCTTACCTTGGCCATGTCTCTGAGTATTGCACACCTTGTGCTTTTGGGCACTCCAGTGATGTTGCAGCTCTGAAATATGGCCAAACTGGTGGCAAGTGGCATCTTGGCAGCTGCACGCTTGACTTTTCTCAGTTCATGGGCTGTTATTTTGCGCCTTGGTTTTTCCACACGCTTCTTGCGACCCTGTTGACTATTTTGAATGAAATGCTTGATTGTTCGATGATCACGCTTCAGAAGCTTTGCAGTTTTAAGAGTGCTGCATCCCTCTGCAATATATCTCACTATTTTTGACTTTTCTGAGCCTGTCAAGTCCTTCTTTTGACCCATTTTGCCCAAGGAAAGGAAGTTGCCTAATAATTATGCACACCTGATATAGGGTGTTGATGTCATTAGACCACACCCCTTCTCATTACAGAGATGCACATCACCTAATATGCTTAACCACTTTACGTCCGCTCACAGTAATACTACTGCGGCAGAGTGGCTCGTTATCGTCTGACGACGTAGTATTAACGTCGTCAGACACTCCCCCTACTGGGCGGCGCTTGCGCGCCGCCGGAGGCTCGCTCCCGCTGTTTTCATTCACAGCGGGAGTCGGGCCAGGGGAGGAGCAGCGGCGATCGCCGCTGCTCTGCCCCGATCGCCGGGGATCGAGTCTGGAGATCCGCCCGCCTGTGTAAACACAAGCGGACGGATCTCCATAGTGACAGGGAGTGACAGATCGGACTGTTCAGCATAGCTGGACATGCGATCTGTCCATGACTCACTCAGTCACCTCCCCCCCTACACGTCAGTAAGCACCAGGCATACATTAACCCCTCCCTCTCCAATAAAATTAACCCCTTCCCTGCCAGTGTCATTTTTACAGTAACAGTGCATATATATAGCACTGATTACTGCAGTAATGTCACTGGTACCCCCAAAAGTGTCAAAAATGTCAGTCAAGGGTCCGATCTGTCTGCCGCAATGTCGCAGTCCCACAAAAAAATCGCAGATCGCCGCCATTACGCGTTAAAAAAAAAAACACCAAAAATGACAGAAATCTTTCCCTTTGTTAGTAAACGCAATAACTTTTGCGCAAACCAATCAAAATACGCTTATTGCGATTTTTTTTTTTTACCAAACATAGGTAGCAGAAAACAAATTGGCCAAAAATTTTTAAAAAAATTGGTTTTTACATCTTTTTTGGGGGGAATTTCATATAAAAAAATGTTAAAAATATTGTTATTTTTTCAAAATAAACGCTCTTTTTTTGTTTATAGCGCAAAAAGTAAAAATCGCACAGGTGATCAAATACCACCAAAAGAAAGCTCCGTTTGTGGGAAAAAAAGGACGTAAATTTCGTTTGGGTACGGCGTCGCACGACCGCGCAATTGTCAGTTGAAGTCGCACAGCGCCGAATCGCAAAAAGTGGCCTGGACGGAAGACAGCAAAATCCTCCGGTGGTAAAGTGGTTAATTGGTAGTAGGCTTTCGAGCCTATACAGCTTGGAGTAATGCCTCGTACACACGTGCAGATTGTCGGCCGAAAATGTTCGGCCGCCGATTTTCGGCTTGTTAGTATGATGCTTCCGACAGCCGACAGCGCACTTTCGGCCGAAAAGAATCTGTCGTGCAAGCATTAAAATTTTTGTATGCCGACACCAGAACGGCCGATTGTTCGCCAGTCAATACAGAATTCAGCCGACAGACAGCAGATTTGCAGGACTGGGCATGCTCAGGAAAGAAAAAACACAGGGAAAGTTAACCATCACATGACATCACTTCTGCAGTCGGCTGTAGTCGGCGGACAAAATTCTTGTGCAGTCTTTTGCAGTTTTCAACAGACACGACAGCCCGGGGACAAAAGACGGCCGATCGTTCGGCCGACGATCTGCACGCGTGTACGGGGCTTAAGACAACGTGCATAAAGAGGATGATGTGGTCAAAATACTCATTTGCCTAATAATTCTGCACTCCCTGTATATTGTGACATGTCAAGAGTATTTTCATACAGATTGTACAGTTACTGATGTCTGTGTATTACTGTTGGGTCTTACGTCAAAGTATGGGCCTTAATCAGAAGGTTTTCTTCTCTTTTAGGAAGGTGGAAGGAGAGGCCTGGCTGTCCTGTAAGATTGCAGGTAATTCATCGGGGATTTGTAGCTTCTGACTTTTTTTTTTGTTTTTTTTGTGTGAATTTCCTCTTTGAACTTAGGTGGTAAAACTGTGGCTCAACCAACTGCTTTTACCGCAGTCCATGCAAATAAATCCTTACAGACCGCTAAAAAAAAAAAAAAATGAGTGGTGTCATGCTGTTGGCTCTGCCAAATGGCATTGGTCATGGAACTATGACATCATCAGATGGGAGGTCACTCATCCACAGCTCAAGGAACCCCTAACCGTTAACCACTGACCGCCCCACACAGATTTACTGCAGCAGGGGGGCTCAGCTGCGCATATTCGCGTAGATCTACGTATCATGTGCGCGCGGTCTCGGCGGTGCAATCTCCAGGGAAACTGATAGGAGAGCTGTCTGCCTATGTAAACAAAGCAGACGGCTCTCCTGTCAGACAGGCACAATGAGATTGTGTGTGTCAGCTAAGCTACAATCCCGATCTCTGTGTGCCTGTCACAGGGCCCTCCCCCTCACAGTTAGTAAGCACATTTAGGAGCACACTTAACCCTTTGATCACACCTCAGTATTAACCCCTTCCCTGCCAGTATCATTTATACAGTAACAGTACATATTATTTAGCACTGGTCACTGATCCCCAAAAAGTGTCACTTATCCTGGCCATACACCTGCCGAAAAATCGTTTGAAAATCTGTCATTTGGTCCAATCGTCCGTTTTTTCCTCCAGTTAATGGGCACAAATAGAAAATCGTTTTCAACTTTTTAGAGCCAAAAAATCGAAGCAACAGTTTTGAAAATCTGCCGGCCGACCGATAAACGAACGATAAATTGAAAGGTTAATGTGTTTCTCGGCCGACCTGTTTGCACTAGGTATATGTGACAAACTGAATTCATTTATGTGTATTGATTGATTTATCCTTCGAAATACGGTCATTACATGATGGCACGATCGTCTGCTCTCAGGGCCCGATATTTCGGCTAGTGTATGGCCAGCATTAGTGTCAGATCTGTCCGCCGCAATGTCGCTGTCCCGCTAAAAATCGCCGCTATTACTAATAAAAAAATAAATAAATTAATTAAAAGTCCAAAAATCTATCCCATAGTTTGTAAACGCAATAACTTTTGGCGCAAACCAATTAAAATACACTTTTTAGGAATTTTTTTTTTTAACCAAAAATATGTAGCAGAATACAAATTGGCCTTAACAGATAAAAAAAAAAAAATAGATTTTTTTTTTTACATTTTTTTATTGGGAATGTTTTATAGCGTAAAGGAAAAAATATTTAGTTTTTTCAAAATGGTCGCTTTTTTTTTTTTTTGTTTGTAGCGCAAAATCTAAAAATCGCAGAGGTGATCAAATACCACTAAAAGAAAGCTCTATTTGTGGGGGGGGGGGGGGGGAAAGGACATCAATTGTATTTGGTTACAGCGTGGAACGACCGCGCAATTGTTAAAGTAACGCAGTGCGAAATTTAAAAAAATGGCCTGATCATTAAGGGGGTAAAACCGTCCAGAGCTAAAGTGGTTGTAAAGGCTCAAGGTTTTTTTCCCTCATGCCTAGCTATGCATGAAACTTAAAAACCTTCTGTGTGCAACTCCCACCCCCATTACTTACCTGAGCCCCATCGCAACCAAGTGATGTGCACGAGAGCAGCGATTTACTAGAGTCGGTCTCCTCATTGGCTGAGACTGCAGTAGGAGCCAGTGAGCCAATGGGGAGAGCGCAGGGGTGGGGCTGAGCCACGCTCTGTGTCTAAATGGAGCAGCTTGCTATAGGGGGCACCCGGCAGGAGGGAGGGTCCAGGAGTGTCAATGGGGGACCCGAGAAGAGGAGGATCCGGGCTGCTCTGTGCAAAACCAACTGCACAGAGGAGGGAAGTAGAACAGGGTTGTTAGTTAAAATTAAAAAAACTTAACCTTTAATGCTAACCCTGGCTGTGATTGGCTGATCTAGAGGAGATGTACTTGAAGTCACTGATACTTCTTCTCTGCTAAGAAACCACACGGGTCTTCAAAGTTGAACCCGCATCCAATTCGCATGTCAGGAGATTGTGACTGGCTATCTATGGGACATATCCCAGGAGCGGCTCGGGTGCGAATTGCACAGCAGTCTTGTGCGCCTTCTTGTCCATTAGCCGAATTCAGTCAAAAAATTCGGAACTGAAATTGGACCTGAAGTGGTGAGCAGGGACGCAGCCGCTCCATGCGGTAGTGTGAACCCAGCCTTAGTGTTTCTCCTTATCGCGGTTATTCCCTACGCTTGATCTGTTATTGGTATACTCCATCTTATAGCTCGGTTCACCTCTAATTATGCCTATTACCACATAGCCGGTACTGTGTGTGAGTATTGGCAGGACCGCGTTCCCGGGAACATTTTTTTATGTGACAACGTTGTCAATTTTATAATGAATGCTGGAGGACATTTTGGGTTTTTTTGTACTTGATTAACTATTTTTTGTATTCAATAAAGTTTTTTTTTGAAGGTGAGACTGCAGTCTGTCCTCTCTTTAGAACTTCTGTTGTGGGGCATTTTCCCATCTTTGGTTATATGGATCTTTCTGCCTTCTAGGTAAACCCACCATCTATGGGAGTCTGAAGTGTGATGGGGTGGGCACGGATGGAGTCCCCAACATCACTTCCTCTGAAGAGTTTGTTGTTCATGAGATTACAAAGGTAAGTGTCACCTACTTACAGATCTAGTCAGGGCCGGCGCTACCTGTAAGGCGACCCAGGGAGTCGCCTAGGGCGCAACTCAGCAAGGGGTGCCAGCATCCTGCCTGTGGCACCCAGTCCCGGAATCAGTCCCGGCGGGTGCGGGCGGCGCCCCTCGTGGTGTGCTGTACCTGTGCTGGGCACTTTTCAGCTGAGGGAGTCTCAGGCCTGAACGCCGGGCTCCAGCGTCGGAAATATTCATACAAAGCGGTGGTGCCGTGCATGCGCATTATGTTCCCCTGCTGATGATGGCAGGGTAGACCTAATGCGCATGCGCGAGTCAGGACATCGGTAAAGTTTGAATCGGCGCCGACTCCTCCAGCCGCCAGGGTCAGTAGTCACTCACTCACTGTCTGAAGGGGTTTTAACCCCTTCAACTTGGGGGATGGGGGATGGGAGGTTGGAACACAGGCTCTCCATTGGTGATGGTGAGGCTCTTCATTGGTGAGGCTCTCTAGGTCTCTATATGATATAGAGACTTGGAGAGCCTCACCAATGACTATATCACATAGTATTGTAAATTAATAAAACGCAGGATTAATGTATCTGGTGTGGGGGGGGGGGGGAGGGCAGCAATTCTTATTTTGCCTAGGGCGCCAAAAATCCTTGCAGCGGCCCTGGATCTAGTGTTGGCCAGACAGTATTTGATATGCTGAGATTTATCCATTTCAACCCTCAGCTGAAATAATTGGGCTGTGTCAAAATGGGACTCCTATCAAGTTACCCCCCCCCCCCTCCCCTTCCTAAGCCCCTACTCCCCTGAATCTTTATAAAAAAAATGTAAACCCCTATACCTCCCCTTTTTCCCTACACTCTATTTACCAGATGATGATGTCACCAGGACTTTTTTTTTATCTTCTTCTGGAGGCGGGGGGGGGGGGGGGGGCATTCAACCGGAGTGATGCTGAGCAGTGGAAAGCCCAGCCTGCAGGAAGAAGCACCCCTAGGCTGGGCTCATAGAAAAAGGGAAGAATGAAAGAATGCCGTGCCATGAAGAGGACCTCTAGTGCTGGACTGAGGAGGAGGTTGGGGACAGCGCTGCAGTGTGGAAAAGGTGAGTAATATTTGGGTAAGGAGCGGACAAGGAGACAGCAAAAAAAAAATCCTGGTGTTCCACTTTAGCCCCAGCAGCCAATCAAATCATGTAATTACAAGTTGCATGCTAAAAAGATGGGATCCCTGTACTCGTCACTGTACTCACTGTCCTCATCACTGTGCTACTTCTCCTATCCCTGTCCTCGTCACTGTGCTACTTCTCCTTTCCCTGTCCTCATCACTGTGCTACTTCTCCTATCCCTGTCCAATCACTGTGCTTCTTCTCCTATCCCTGTCCTCATCACTGTGCTACTTCTCCTATCCCTGTCCTCATCACTGTGCTACTTCTCCTATCCCTGTCCTCATCACTGTGCTACTTCTCCTATCCCTGTCCTCATCACTGTGCTTCTTCTCCTATCCCTGTCCTCATCACTGTGCTTCTTCTCCTATCCCTGTCCTCATCACTGTGCTACTTCTCCTATCCCTGTCCTCATCACTGTGCTTCTTCTCCTATCCCTGTCCTCATCACTTTGCTACTTCTCCTTTCCCTGTCCTCATCACTGTGCTACTTCTCCTTTCCCTGTCCTCATCACTGTGCTACTTCTCCTATCCCTGTCCTCATCACTGTGCTACTTCTCCTATCCCTGTCCAATCACTGTGCTTCTTCTCCTATCCCTGTCCAATCACTGTGCTTCTTCTCCTATCCCTGTCCTCATCACTGTGCAACTTCTCCTATCCCTGTCCTCATCAATGTGCAACTTCTCCTATGCCTGTCCTCGTCACTGTGCAACTTCTCCTATGCCTGTCCTCGTCACTGTGCAACTACTCCTATCCCTGCCCTCGTCACTGTGCTTCTTCTCCTATCCCTGTCCACGTCACTGTGCTTCTTCTCCTATCCCTGTCCATGTCACTGTGCTTCTTCTCCTATCCCTGTCCTCGTCACTGTGCTTCTTCTCCTATCCCTGTCCTCGTCACTGTGCTTCTTCTCCTATCCCTGTCCTCGTCACTGTGCTACTTCTCCTATCCCTGTCCTCGTCACTGTGCTACTTCTCCTATCCCTGTCCTCGTCACTGTGCTACTTCTCCTATCCCTGTCCTCGTCACTGTGCTACTTCTCCTATCCCTGTCCTCGTCACTGTGCTACTTCTCCTATCCCTGTCCTCGTCACTGTGCTACTTCTCCTATCCCTGTCCTCGTCACTGTGCTACTTCTCCTATCCCTGTCCTCGTCACTGTGCTACTTCTCCTATCTCTGTCCAATCACAAGCTTGGCGTGGGTCCACGATTAAGCTTTTTCTGGGCAAAACATGAGTGAGGAATGGTCTGAGCAGACTTTCTTTGATTTTGTACTGGAACAATAACGTTTGGTGAAAGCTGATATCATTGGAGAGTGGCTTTGTTTCGTTTTTTTCCATGTAGGGGGCGCTGAAGAGCTCCATTGGCCAGCATTCGCTGCTACAACGATGAGCGAACAGCAGGAATATGAGCTGCAGCTTCATTTGGTATTGAAGGCTGGTCCATGACCGCCTGAACTCAGAGGCTGTGGGTTGAGTGACCACATGAACCAGCACAACCTGCGCTCTAGTGTGGTGTTCAGAGACTGATGGACTTTCAGTTTTCCACTCCAGAGATATGTTAAGTCACCATGTTTTTCTGCCCTCTTAGACCTGGGAAAGACCCGGTAACAAATGTACTAAAAAAAAAAAAGAGGGCGCCCCAGTCTAAGTGCATTATCTTAGTAAACTTTTTATTAATAAAATGTACACAGTTGTTATTGTCACGAAGACAAGTGTATGCCAACTCATCAAGAAATGCAGAGACGCGAGATCCAATGTACATATTTTCTTTAATGGGAAGAAACTTCTTGGGTCTAGTTTGACTAACGTGTTTCAAGGGGAGCCCCCTCTTCATCAGATGGGCTCTGATGAAGAGGGGACTCCCCTCGAAACGTGTTAGCTATCCATTACGCTGCTGTGCCCTTTTTTTTTTTTGTTTTTTAGAGTGTTTAAATAAGGTTGGCTGTCATTCATGCAAAAAGACTGAGGACATCTTGTGGCGGAAAAGAAGTATAGCAGGAAACTGCTCTGGACATAAGAATCCAGCAAACGCACATTTTTTAAAAAAATGTTTATTATTTTTTTTATTATATCTTTGAATGAGTTATTCATTTTTATTGATAAGAGTTCTGCTGTAAGTATACACGAGCAATTTCTCTGGTATTCTGAAGTACATCAATTTCAAAAAACATCCAAAAAGCAATTTTTTTAAATGTGAGTTATTAGAGTCACGTTAGCAATGCACAAATAAGATGAATAGAGAAAATGTAAACAAAAAAATAAATAAATTTGGGAAAAAGTAAAAGCAATTTTTTTTTTAAATGTGTTTAATATTAGAGTCACATTAGCAAAGCACAAATAAAATGTAAACAAAAAAAAAATTTGAAAAAGTAAAATAAAAAAAAAAAATCTCCTTTTTTGTTTTTACATGAACACTTTTTTGCTTCTCTTCAACTTCTAGTAAAACCAACACCAACAGAAAAAAAAAAACTATCCTCATGCAGCTGTTACGGCCGGAGCAATGGTTGCTTGTGATGCCCATCTTCCTATGTAGCAGCTTGAAATAATTTCTCAGGGGAGCCTCATACAATAATGAAGACAACATTTGTTCATTTTTTATTTTGCAGAAAAGCTTGTGGATCTCGTGTCCTGCTGAGAACGCTTCCAGTAAGTTCCTCGCCCCATACACCAGCTTCGCAAGGATCCATCAGAAAAGTGTAAGATATTTAGTTGTTTTTTTTATGGGTTAAAAAGTGAGATATAATGGTTTTAGGGGAATTTTAATTACATTTATTTCGTTTTTCAGTTATGAATGACTAATTGACAGGAAGTGCCATGATGTCCCCTCTCTTTCTGTGTAAACATAACGCAGAAGCATTTTGTTTACATTGCCTTCTACATTGGGTTCCCATGGAGCAGTCTGTAACAGGAAAGGAAACCCCAGGAGCTAATTGTTTAATCGTTTAACCCCTTCAGCCCCGGAAGTTCTTACCCCCTTAATGACGTTAAATACCGGAGTTATGGCAGCAGATAGCTGCAATAACCCCGGTATTTTTTTAAACTGCCGGTGGTCCTCTTTCACATAAGGATGGTCCCAGCAGTGGATTCACCGCAGGATCTCCCTTACGGTGCAGTGGGAGAGGCGCCCCTGCCGCTTCCTGGTCTTTTTCCCTGCTTACTGGACCCACCGGTAGTGGGGAAAACGATCCGGTCTGCGCTCCTCACAGGCAGGAAGTTGAGCGATGGCAAGATGGCCCTCACTCGACTCTATGACCTTGGAGGACCGGAGCAACGTCAAACGTCATCTTCTAGCAACGCATTTAGGGCCGGTTCACACTCTTGCGAGTGCGGCGATCGCATGTAATTCGGAGCGCACTGCTCCTTCATTACATGCGATCGGATGTGCGGATGCAAATTCAGCCATACACTTTGTATGGCTGAAATTCGCACTGCACCCGCACAAAAGACGCACAGGACCCTTTTTTTTCAAGCCTCATCAGGATCGGATCGCACAGCGGTTCACACTTGTGCGATCCGATCCTGTGCGAACTGTCAGATCGCGCTGCGATATACGATCAAACTGGGGTTGTCGTTAATATTTAATTGACACCCCCTGTGTATCGCATATGGCAGTGTGAACTGCCAGATGTGCGTTTGCGATGCGGGAATTCGCAGCCTTCCCGCATCGCACATGTGTGAACTGGCACTTAAAGAGCCCATTTTTTTTCATCATGAAAAAAATAACTTTTTTTTTTTTTAGTGTAGATGTGAGATGTGAGGTCTTTTTGACCCCAGATCTCACAATAAAGAGGTCCTGTCATGCTTATTTCTATTACAAGGGATGTTTACATTCTTTGTAATAGGAATAAAAGTGATCAAAAATTAAAAAAAAAACTGTGTAAAAATAAAAGATAAAATAAATAGGAAAAAAAATATTAAAGCGACCCGTCCCCGTTAGCTCGCGCACAGAAGCAAATGCATACGCAAGTCCCGCCCACATATGTAAACAGTGTTTAAACCACACATGTGAGCTATTGCCACGATCGTTAGAATGAGAGCAATAATATAGGCCCTAGACCTCCTCTGTAAACTTCAAACTGGTAACCTGTAGACATTTTTAAAGTGTCGCCTATGGGGATTTTATAAGTACCAATGTTTGTCGCCATTCCACAAGCGTGCGCAATTTTGAAGCATGACATGTTGGGTATCTATTTACTCGTTGTAACGTTATCTTTCACATCATGGAAAAAAAATTGGGCTAACTTTACTGTTTTCTTATTTTTTAATTAAAAAAAGTGAATTTTTTCCCAAAAAAATTGCGTTTGGAAGACCGCTGCGCAAATACGGTGTGCTAAAAAATATTGTAATGATCTCCATTTTATTCTCTAGGGTCTCTGCTAAAAAAATATATATAATGTTTTGGAGGTTCTGAGTAATTTTCTAGCAAAAAAAAAAAATGATTTTAACTTGTAAACAACAAGTGTCAGAAATAGGCTGGGTCCAGAAGTGGTTAATTCAGCAAGCTCTTGATTGGAATTTTGCCCATTTCTTTTAATTGTTCTTAGATCTCTGTCACACACACGCAGATTTAATTAGAATACAGATCTATTAAATGTTTGATTTTAACCGCTTACCGACCGCCGCAGTCAGCCCCTCACAGGCAAAGCAACGTAGGGCTACCTCGCTAGCCTGTGAGGGTCTAGGGAGCGAGCGAGCGCGCGCCGCTGGAGGCGCGCTCCCGCGCAGTCACAAAAGCCCCCCCCCCCCCCCCGCTCGTGTGCCCGGCGGACCCGATGTCCGCCGGGCACTCGCGATTGTCCGTTACACCAGAAGAAAGGCAGGCGGCTAGTGTAAACAAGCCGCCTGTCATTCTCCCCTGTGTAGGAATGGTGATCATACGGTTCTACTATGTAGGACCGTTGATCACTGTTCCTACATCTCAAGCCACAGCCAATCACAGTTAGAATCCCGCCCCTAGGGACACACTTAACACCTCCCTCTCAAAAAAAAGTTAACCCCTTCACTGCCAGTGTAATTTTACAGTAACAGTGCATATTGTGACAGGAAGTCAGGAAAATCTATGGGTGTTGTCACTGACGGGAGATATATTTCTGCTTGGTTTAGACAATTCACTAATTGCTATCAGGTGTCGGCTGCAGAGGTAGGCAGGAAGGTGTACGGAAGTTGAGAACACTTTCAGCTGTTCAGAATGAGGCAATTAAGATCTCTATAACTTGTCCAAAGGGAGTCTATTGATTGCTGTCTCCTGAGGCTGTGTAAGCTGGGGAGAGCAGTCAGATGAGAGACTTCTAAAGGTGAGGTGTTGAATTTTTTCTGTGTAAAGAAAACACAAATGGACATTTGAGTGTCTGCTGTAGAACCAGCAGGGTCTGCCCAAAGAGTAGGTTGGGAAGACTCCTTAGATAGGTTCCGGTGTGTGAGAAGGTAGACGCCCACAGTGGCCAGGATTTATTTTGTGTTTTTATTTTATTTTGATGTTTTTGCTGCATGCACTGTTTTGAAGAAATTGGAAGAATAAACCATAAACTGTTGTTTTCAACCACTCCTCGGCTATCTCCCTGTGTGACGAACCCCCCCCAAAAGGGGTTATCCACACCCGCTACCGAGCTAATCCCTCACATATGGTGGAGGATGCGGGCAGTTAAAGTAAACCCAAAAAAATGGAGGAAATACTGAAACAACTGATTATATCGAATGCAGCCCAACAGCAGGCAAATGCAGCTCAACAGCAGGCAAATGCGGATTTTCAGCGGAGCTTTGCAGCTCAACAACAAGCTCACCGAGAGGCCATTGAAGGCGTGGAACAGAGACACCAGCAGCAAATGGAGGCCATTGTGAAACAGCTTCAGAGACAGCAGACCGAGGTTGGGAGTCAGGCCAGTAACATACCGACTTTTCGGGTAAACCACTTATTGCCAAAGATGACTACAGATGAGGACCCTGAGATGTTTCTGACCACGTTTGAAAGAACAGCGGAGAAAGAGAGTTGGCCTAAAGAACAGTGGGCTGGACTAGTGGCCCCCCTATTAGCTGGAGAAGCCCAAAAGGCATATTTTGACTTGGAACTTGCAGATGCAAAAAACTATGATCGATTAAAAGTGGAAATATTGGCACGTTTTGGGGTAACCTTGGATGTCCGTGCTCAGCGGGTCCACAATTGGAGTTATCAGCTGAAGAAACCACCCCGGTCGCAGATGTATGACCTCATCCATTTGGCTAAAAAATGGCTGCAGCCAGAAATTCTGTCCGGACCAGAAATTTTGGAGCGAGTAGTCATGGACAAATTTCTTAGGTCTCTTCCTAACACCCTGCAGAAATGGGTAAGCCATGGTGGTCCGGAAACCGCAGACAAATTAGTAGACCTGGTCGAAAGGTACCTAACAACTGAGAATTTGACCTCTTTTTCCAGAGATGCACAGACTTTTCACCCCAAGACCAGACCCTCCCCACCTATAAGTAAGACTGCGTCAGGGGATGGGGGTGGAGAGAGGATCCAAAGAGCAACTCGAGGTGTTAGTAGGACTACTACTAATGTTTGGCGAGAGCGACCTGGAAGACCCATCCCACAGGAGAGGACTGGAAGGTTGATTTGTTACCGTTGCCGGGAAGAGGGACATGTAGCAGCAGTTTGCCCAGCGGTTTGCCCAGTGGATGATGAACCCATGCATTGTGACTTTCTGACAGAGAGACGACAGTCTTTTTTTGCAACCACATACACTGCAGTAAAGGGGAATGAGAAACCTTTATATAGAATGTGTTTAGATGGTAAAGATGTTGTGGTATTGTTGGATTCAGGTAGCCTGGTTACCTTAGTGAGAAGTGATCTAGTGGTGAAAAAAAACGTACATCCTAGGAAAATGGCGGTAGTTTGTGTACATGGGGACACTCGAGAATATCCGGTGACTACAGTTTCCTTTGAAACCTCCCTCGGTAACTTGTGTCACCAAGTGGGTTTAGTTCCCAAACTGCCACATGACGCCATTGTGGGAAGGGATTTCCCAAAATTCTGGGAACTCTGGGATTGCCCAGATTCCCCAGTAGGTGGTTCTTCTGAGCCTGAACCATCTACTCCAGAATCCTCTAACTGTGAGGATTATCCTGAGTTTCCGTGCTCAGTCTTAGCCGGGGAAACACCAGTCCCTAGGGAGGAGCCTGCTACCTCAGAAGAGGAACAGCGGCCGTTAGGGTTGGATGACCTTAAAGTGCACCGAGAAAATTTTATCACTGAGCAATTGAGGGACCCCACATTGCTAAGAGCCCGGGAGAATGTAGTGAAGATAGATGGGGAGCTAGTTAACCCTGACGAGAGGATTGCCCTCCCTTACTTCATTATTGAGAGGGACCTCTTATATCGAGTGTCACAGAGGATAGAGGACACTGTTGAGCAACTGGTAGTGCCTAAACCGTACCGCAAGATGGTTTTGGAACTGGCCCATGGGCACATTCTTGGGGGACATTTGGGAGCAGAAAAAACCCGGGAGAGAATCACCCAGAGGTTTTATTGGCCTGGGATCACTAAGGAAGTGGAATTGTACTGCTCTTCCTGTCCAGTGTGTCAGATTAATGCACCCATGCCCCATTTCCGTAGTCCTTTGGTACCCCTGCCCATTATCGAGGTTCCTTTTGAGAGGATCGCCATGGATTTGGTTGGGCCCTTACTGAAGTCCACAAGAGGGCACCAGCACATCTTGGTGATAATGGATTATGCCACCCGTTACCCAGAAGCGATTCCTCTCCGAAATACCTCTGCTAAAACCATAGCCAAGGAGTTATTTCAAGTTGTCACCCGGGTGGGTCTACCTAAGGAAATCCTAACTGACCAGGGCACCCCGTTTATGTCCAGGGTGACAAGAGAACTTTGTAAACTCCTGAAAGTGACCCAGTTACGTACCTCAGTATATCACCCTCAAACAGATGGGTTAGTGGAGAGGTTTAATAAAACGTTAAAACAAATGTTGAGGAAGGTGGTGGATAAAGACGGAAAGAATTGGGATTATCTGCTCCCTTATCTGATGTTTGCCATAAGAGAGGTTCCCCAATCATCCACAGGGTTCTCTCCGTTTGAGTTGCTGTATGGGAGGCACCCCCGGGGCCTACTTGACATTGCCAGGGAAACATGGGAGAGTGAGAGTTCCCCTCATCGAAGTGTGATTGAGCATGTTGCCCAAATGCAAGATAGAATTGCCCAAGTGATGCCGATTGTGAAGGCACATTTAGCCCAAGCCCAGTTGGCTCAACAAAGGATTTACAATCGTGGGGCCCAGGTCCGTTCTTTTGCACCTGGTGATAGGGTGTTGGTGTTGGTCCCCACGGTCGAAAGTAAATTCCTAGCCAAATGGCAGGGGCCCTATGAAGTATTGGAGAAAATAGGGATGGTGAATTATAAAATTAGCCAACCAGGAAGACGAAAACCTGAGCAGCTCTATCACGTGAACTTGTTAAAACCATGGAAGGATAGAGAGTCCTTGGTCGCTGAGACTACCCGAGTTTCTGCTCCAGTTCACCTGGCTGTCCCTGAAGTTGGGATAGCAGAGACTCTGTCCAAACTTCAGAAACAGGAGGTTAAAGAATTTGTGCTCCGTAATAGGGAGAAGTTTTCAGACCTGCCAGGTTGGGTCTCGGGAGTTAAACATGACATTATCACCACCCCAGGGGATAAGGTCAAGTTAAAGCCTTATAGAATTCCAGAAGCCCGGCGAGATGCCATTCGCCAGGAAGTAAAAAAAATGCTTGAGTTGGGGGTGATAGAAGAGTCAAATAGTGATTGGTCCAGTCCCATTGTCTTAGTGCCCAAACCAGATGGAAGTTGGCGGTTTTGTAATGATTTTCGCCGCCTGAATAAAATCACTAAGTTTGACACCTATCCTATGCCCCGCATAGATGAACTAATTGATCGCCTAGGCACTGCCCGGTACATGACCACGTTAGACCTTACCAAGGGTTATTGGCAAATTCCTCTCTCGGGGTCGGCCAGGGAAAAAACAGCATTTGTAACTCCAGACGGATCTTTCCAATATCGGAGGATGCCTTTTGGGTTACAGAATGCTCCTGCCACATTCCAACGCACCATGGATAAGACCCTTCGGCCTCATCTAGCCTATGCTGCTGCATACCTCGATGACGTGGTCATTCACAGTGAGGATTGGGACTCACACTTACCAAAAGTTCAGGCTGTGTTGGATTCCATCTGGAAAGCTGGGTTTACAGCCAATCCAAAAAAATGTACCATTGGGCTAGAAGAGGCGAAGTATCTGGGGTATACCATTGGTAGAGGTCTAATCAAGCCCCAAATAAACAAAGTTGAAGCTATTAAGGATTGGCCACGTCCCACCAGCAAGAAACAGGTTCGTGCATTTTTGGGGATTGCAGGTTATTATCGCCGTTTTATTCCCCATTTTGCCTCACAGGCTGCTTCCCTGACCAATCTGACCAAAGGGAAGGAGTCTGTCATGATCAAATGGACTCCCGAGGCAGAAACAGCTTTTCAGGCTTTAAAACAGGCCTTATGTAGCCAGCCAGTTTTAAAGTCGCCTGATTTTTCACGAGACTTTGTGGTCCAGACAGATGCATCAAATGTGGGTTTAGGAGCTGTACTGTCCCAGATTATCAATGGGGAAGAACACCCTGTTATGTACCTCAGCCGAAAGTTGAAGGCCCATGAAGAGAATTATGCCACCATTGAGAAAGAGTGTTTGGCGGTGAAATGGGCCTTGGATTCTCTCCGATACTACCTCCTGGGTAGACAGTTTGAACTGGTGACGGATCACGCCCCATTGAAGTGGATGGCACAGAACAAGGAGACCAATAGGAGAATAAATAGGTGGTTTCTGGCCCTTCAGGAATTTAGTTTTGTGGTAACGCATCGCCCCGGTGTTCAAATGGGGAATGCAGATGGTTTGTCCCGTGCACATGCGTGCCTGGCAACCTGTGTCCCAACCCTAGGGTTGAAACAAGAGGGGGGGGTATGTGACAGGAAGTCAGGAAAATCTATGGGTGTTGTCACTGACGGGAGATATATTTCTGCTTGGTTTAGACAATTCACTAATTGCTATCAGGTGTCGGCTGCAGAGGTAGGCAGGAAGGTGTACGGAAGTTGAGAACACTTTCAGCTGTTCAGAATGAGGCAATTAAGATCTCTATAACTTGTCCAAAGGGAGTCTATTGATTGCTGTCTCCTGAGGCTGTGTAAGCTGGGGAGAGCAGTCAGATGAGAGACTTCTAAAGGTGAGGTGTTGAATTTTTTCTGTGTAAAGAAAACACAAATGGACATTTGAGTGTCTGCTGTAGAACCAGCAGGGTCTGCCCAAAGAGTAGGTTGGGAAGACTCCTTAGATAGGTTCCGGTGTGTGAGAAGGTAGACGCCCACAGTGGCCAGGATTTATTTTGTGTTTTTATTTTATTTTGATGTTTTTGCTGCATGCACTGTTTTGAAGAAATTGGAAGAATAAACCATAAACTGTTGTTTTCAACCACTCCTCGGCTATCTCCCTGTGTGACGAACCCCCCCCAAAAGGGGTTATCCACACCCGCTACCGAGCTAATCCCTCACAATATGTATAGCACTGATTACTGCAGTAATGTCACTGGTACCCCCAAAAGTGTCAAAAATTTCAGTCAAGAATGGTCCGATCTGTCCGCCGCAATGTCGCAGTACCGCAAGAAAAATTGCAGATCGCCATCATTACGCGTTAAAAAAAAAAAACAACAAAAATGACAAATCTTTCCCTTTGTTAGTAAACGCAATAACGTTTGCGCAAACCAATCAAAATACGCTTTTTGCGGTTTTCTTTTTTTTTTTTTACCAAACATATGTAGCATAAAACAAATTAGCCTAAAATGTTAAATTTAGATTTTTACATTTTTTTTTTTTTTGGGAATTTCATATAAAAAATGTGAAAAATATTGTTATTTTTGCAAAATTGTCGCTCTTTTTTTGTTTATAGCGCATGATCAAAAAGTCGCTCAGGTGATCAAATACCACCAAAAGAAAGCTCTGTTTGTGGGGAAAAAGAGGACGTCAAATTAGTTTAGGTACAGCGTCGCAGGACCGCGCAATTGTCCGTTGAAGTCACGCGGTGCCGAATCGCAAAATAGGCCCTGGTCAGGAAGGGGGTAAAATCTTCCGGGGCTTAAGTGGTTATATTACCGTTTACATTTATGACTAGTTGATCATATTTCACGGCTGTGCATCAGTCAATCACAAAGTGCGGAGCAATAGTCTGTCAAATTGTCTCCCTCGCAGATCACATGTCTGGATATCTCCAGCGGAGGGGGGCTCGGTGTATCTACCAGCACCGATGGATCAATGAAAATCTGGCAGACCAATAATGGAGAGACCAGGGTAAGGAATCGTCGTAATCTGTTGGAATTGGGCTAAATTGAAGCAATGTAGAGCTTAGCATTCCCCTATATTTGTAGATGTATTGCAGCTGGAGAGCTCTAAGTTGCCTTAGGCCTCTGTAACCAATAATTATTATCATGGACTGCTAGCTTGGTGGTGGGCCAAAGCCTAAAACTAAGCTCAGGGCAAATTTCATTTTTTTTTTCTTAATAATGCAGTGGGACAATGCCCGCACTGTATGGGTTAACTGCTCGCACAGGGGTGTGAAACTGGTGGCCCTACAGCTGTTGCAGAACTACAAGTCCTATCATGCCTCTGCCTATGGGAGTCATACTTGTAACTGCAAAACCTCATGGGATTTGTAGCTCGGCAACAGCTGGAGGACAGCCAGTTTGACACCTGTGCTAGGGTTCAGAGAGCCGAGATATACTCGCCTAATCCTCCGAGCCTCCCAGCCCAGTACCGGTCCCTTCAGCTCCTGCCCCCCTCCACTGTCCAGCGGTCTTGTGCCGTGGACTGTTCCTGACGTCATTACGCCCATAGACTGGCTCTAGCTGTGAAGACGTCAGGAACAGTCCACCGCTAGACGTGGGGGAGAGCCGTTTTCTGAATAATCGGTTGAGTATAGGTACTATGTTCAACCCTAGAGAAAACGAACAGTTAACCCAATAAAGTAGGTACACAGCACCCCAAAAAATGTAAAGCCCCTCTCCAGGCACATTTTTACGTCACTCCCATCCCCCCTCACCCTTCCTGCATGTTTTTTTTTTTTTTCTTTTGTGACACAATACAGTGAGGGAAAAAAGTATTTGATCCCCTGATGATTTTGTATGTTTGCCCATTCACAAAGAAATGATCAGTCTCCAATTTTAATGGAAGGGTTATTTTACCAGTGAGATACCAGAACCACAACAAAAATATCCAGAAAAGCGCATTTAACCGTTTTTGGACTGCCCGCTGCGGGAATACTGCGGCGGGCTGGCCCTCCTGCGCGAACCGCCGTAGGTATACATCGGTCGCGCGCCTGCAGCTAGGGGGCGAGCGCGTGCCGGCGGTGCCCTCCCGCCCCCACTCAGCAGTGGGGACCCGGATGCACGGGGAAGGCGGCTCCGATTGCCGCCTGACACCCACGATCGCTCCCCTCTGAGAGAGAAGAACGGTCAGCTGTTGTAAACACATCTGACCGTTCTTCTCTCTGGAATGACCACACTTTTGTGTGTGTTTTTCTCACAGATGAAGGGTGTGAGTCTTTGTGCTTGCCCTGACCTCTAGTGGGAGAATGTGTGGCCTTCTGGTTCCTTCCTCCCCTGCCTCTGGGGGGGGGGTCTCTCTTCGGGAGAGCCCCTCGACCAAGTACTCAATGGCGGCTTCGGCTGCCCAGAAGAACGGGGTCTTCTGGCTAGGCAGGACCAGGTAAATCCTTTGTCCCTGTCAGGAGCCTTGTGCCCCGGGGGATCAGGGTAGAAGTCCTACGCCTTCGGGGGGTGGACTAAAAGCACACCCTTAAGTGCATTTTTTAGTGTGTGTTCACATGCATGTTTTTTGTTCACTTACGGGTTTTTTGCACCACTGTGGATTAATAAGAAAAAAAAAATGGGGGGGGGGGGGCGGCTAGATTATATGATACTTATGTTCAAGATTGGAGGAAGCTGACGGAAGCCCACAAACAGTGTGGGTCGCGGTTCTGTTACACTCTGATTTCACTGCACACTGAGAGCTTCTAACATTGTGCATAAAGTCGGATAGAGCTAATTTCATGGCTGGTCCACACCTAGCATCATTCGCAGCCTGACTGTCCCTGGCTGCCCTTCCATTCATTGGACTTAAAAGTGTGGAATGGGGATGTTTTTTATTGATAATCATACTTACCTAGGTGGATGCAGCATCGGTTCAATGCTGCATCTGTCCCCTGGTGCCCTTTAAGACTGAAAACCGGAGCGATCTAACACCGCAGATTGCTCAGTTCTCAGTTCTCTTCTGGAGTGCTGGGCTGTGGAGGGGGCAGGGGCTCGCTGAGAGGCTGAGCCGGGTGCCGATTCAGGCAGACAGCAGATTTCGGCCCGCTGTCTGCTGAAACGGATCACATGGGTACAGAACAAACTGCACTCTTGTGATCCACAGGAGAAGTACAGCCAAACGAGCTTTGGCTGTACTTCTCCTTTTTAAATTCTGTCAATCATGGCGGCTCGGTGTCACACGTGACGATGCAAATGCACTATGCCTGGGAACGCCCACTCCTCCAAACTGACACCCACCCATCAAAGCATTTGGATATTTGCATGGGTAGACATTTGCGTAAGTCCTCCCAAGAGCCACCCCGCTCCTTAACACTGGGACCAAGGGCACATGAAAGAAGTACTAAAGCTGGGTGCTGTGATGTTTTCAGGAAGCTATGTACAGCACGCTACTCTCACCCATCCACCTACCCTCTCATCAGCCATGATCTGCCTGCATTGCATAGAGAAGCACAGAGATCCAGTGGTGATGTCACTGGGTCTAACATAAAGATGTACTTTTATGAACGGGTGAATTTTTTTCTCTGTTGGCTTCTCTACAGTTCTCCGGGGAAAATGATCACATCTGGCACCCTTTTTATGAATCGGAAAACTTCAGTTCGCCCAGGGTGATCAGAGGAGAACGGTTTTCTTGGAGATCTGTGTAGAAGTCAATGGGGCGTCTGTAATCTCGTGAGACAAAACGAGATTACAGTAGTATGAAAATCCCTGGCGCGCTTTAACAAGCAGTGATAAATTATCACTGCTGAGTACACGAGGTTAATAAATAATAGTCCCCTTACATAAAAAAAAAAATATATATATATATATACACACACACATACATTGTGTGTGTGTATATGTATATATATATATATATATATATATATATATATATATATATACACATTAAATATATATCTACATGTATGTGTGTGTGTATATGTGTATATATATATATATATGTGTGTATATATATATATATATATATATATATATATATATATATATATATATATATATATATATATATATATATATATATATATATATATATATATATATATATATATATATATATATATATACATACATATGGCAGGGGGACATGATTACTGTGTTGGGGGGTCTGAACGAGGAAGAAGGAAGTCCATAATCTTCCTTTTCTCTTACGTCCTCCGACAGTCGCCGCCATCTTCATATTCGTCACAATGAGGTATTAGACTTTGCTCCGTAGGAGTAGCTAGGCAACAGGATATGTTAATATTAAAGCTTTTAACATATCCCACCCCCAGGGGGTGGTCCCCTCAGTCAATACCCTCCTACTTCCTGTATCCATACCTCAGTTTCAATGTCTAGCTTGTCAGGAGTAGCTGGATCTCTCTATGCTGGGGCATTTTGTCTCAGCCTTTATCTTCTTTTTTGATTTTTGTTTAAGTTTTTTTCTCTCTCTTTACTTAGCTGTTCTTTTTATCAGCGTTAGTTAGTTCTTCTGATGAAGAGGATTCGTGCGGGCTGGGTCTCGGGCTGATCCCCCTGTTAGCTGGTTGTGGGTCGGTGGCTTCCCAGCCTGCCATCGAGCGTTCAGCCAGGTAACGCTCCTGGCACAATGAACGACCCATCCCTGTTCGGTGCAGGGATGATTGGTGAGGTGGCTACCTCACTGGACGCTGTGCGGTTTCTTAACCCCGATTTTGCGTCCTGGATGCGACTCTCCCTGCCACATGCGCAGCGGCTTGTTCGCCTGTGCGGGTTCCCCACGCCATTAGGAGGTAAGTGTATCTGTGTGGGGACCTGTTTGTCTGGGGGGTGTCAGTCTGGGACTGTGTTACCCTGCCTGTGTTCACACTATTGAAATCCCTATCTCTCTGGCTGCATGCTGTGGGCTGCAAGGAGGGGGGGCTGGGCTGCACTGTCTGTGTCAGTCTGTGTATGTGTGAACGGCTGTGTGCTGTGGGGCATGATTTTTATCGTGTTTGGGGCACTTTCAGCGACCGCTGCGGCGGTCCGCCATGTTTTTACATGCTGTACTATGTTTTTGTCCACTTCACTGAAGTGGAGGAGCGGCGGTTTCAGCGCCATACGGCGCCATTTTGACAGCGCTCGCTCCGGCCGCATGGTATCACTGCGGGCGACCATTTTCTTGTAGCCTTCCATAGGCTTTAATAGAGCGCCCTGTGTGGCTTCACTTCCTTTCCCTGGGTGCAACGATCGAGGCAGCAGCGGTGGTCTCTACAGGTTTTTACCTCCCTATCCCTATATTCTTGCCTGAGATGAGCCTTTTTCTCCCTGTTGGGGTAAAATTTGTGCTGGTGTGTGTGTTCGGTGGGCAGCGCTCGCCGCGCTTGTTTGAGGGGCAGTTAACCCTTTATTTTCCAGCATATTAGTGGGGCAATGGATTCTCAGGAAAGCAAATTTCCTACCACTTTGGTGGGTGACCAAGGGACTGCTGTTTCCCCCCCCCCCAGGGGGGGATTTGGCTGCGGTTGTGGCTAATCTTGCTGCTCAGGTGCAAATGCTGGTGGCTGCTCAATCCACAAAACGGCCCAGAGTTTCAATTTCCTCTGATTCAGAGGGTGATGGTGATGGGGCTGTTATGGCTGGGGTCTCCTTATCAGGGTCCCGTTCCTCCCTGGATCTTGTGGGGTCCGAGGTAGAAGGGGTGGATAATTCTCCCCCTGGCTCGCCTGAAGAGCTTGCACTCATGGATGAATTGATTGCTTCTATCAAGCAAACTCTGCGTTTACAGGATGAACCATGTCCTCCGGCTGCCCTGGCAGCTTATGGGACGCAGAAAAGACACAAGACATCGCAGGTCTTTCCTTGCACTAATGATTTTCAGCGCGCGGTTAAGGAACAATGGCGCAATATACGCAAGCCTTTTGCTGTACCAAGTAGGTTCAAGCTGCGTTAGCCTTTCACGCCCGCCACTGATGAACGTTGGTGTGTGCCACCTCCGGTGGATCACGCGGTGGCAGTTTTGAATAAGTCCACTGCGATTCCTGCAGAGGACACCCCGGTGTTCCGGGATGCTACGGACAGGAGGCTGGAGTCTCTTGCCCGTCATACTTACTCTATTACGGGTTCTATGCTGAAGGCTCTTTTTGCTTCGCTTATGACGGCCCAGGCTGTCCCGAATTGGACGCAGGTGTTTAGACGCGTCCTGGTGGCTGATTCAGCCTCACCGGCGACATTGGATATGGTGGATCAAATCCATCAGGGTGTCATGTATTTGTGTGACGCGGACTTGGATATAGTTCCATTGGCTGCACGTGTACACAGTGTGGCGGTGTTGCCTCGCCGCCTGGTTTGGTTGAAATGTTGGTCTGTGGACCAATCTTCGCGCAAGACCTTAGCCAATCTGCCCTATGATGGATCTCGCCTTTTTGGCGAATCCTTGGATGCCCTGATAAAGGGGGTCACGGGTGGTAAGAGTACGCTCCTTCCCCAATCCCACAAGGCTAAGGCTGCTCATGGTAAGAAGAATGCTTCTTTTCGCCCCCCTCAGGGGTCCTTTCGTACCTTTCGGTCGCACTACAAGGGCAAGCCATTCAAAGGCCAAGGCTCCCAAAAGAAGCCGTGGCCAGGTAAGCAGAAGTTCGGCCAGTCCGGATCCGCTGCCCATAACAATGCGGCCTGAAGGGGCGCCCTCACCCAGTTCTGGGGTGGGGGGACACTTGCTCGGTTTTCTTCAACCCTGGCTGGCCCGTGTTCGGGACAGGTGGGTTCAGGAAATCGTTCGGTCTGGTTACAAGATCGAGTTTCTCTCTCTCGGACGGAGAGCAGATTTTTTCCCTCAAATCTTCAGCTGTCTCCGGAGAGTTTGCGGGATCTGCACCTGGCGGTGCGGGACCTGCGGGCTCAGGGAGTGGTGGTTCCGGTGCCTCATCAGGACAGATTTCGGGGGTTCTATTCCAATCTGTTCACCGTGCCCAGGAAGGAGGGCAAGGTACGTCCAATTCTGGACTTAAAAGCTCTGAACCGCTTAGTGCGGGTTCGCAAGTTCCGCATGGAATCCCTGCGGTCGGTGGTGGCTGCCCTGGTTCCGGGAGAATTCATGGCCTCCATCGACTTGAAGGATGCGTACCTTCACATCCCGATTTTCGAGGGTCACCAGAGGTACCTTCAATTCGCCATTGCGGAGGATCATTACCAATTTGTGGCGTTACCCTTTGGTCTCGCCTCGGCTCCGCGGGTGTTCACCAAGGTGCTTGCACTGGTTCTGGCTTTGTTGAGAGCCCAGGGCATCTCTGTCCTGGGGTATCTGGACGATATTCTGGTCTGGTCTGCGACCAGCCAGGGTCTGGAAAGGGATCTGTCTATCACGCTGCAGACTCTGCAGGAGTTTGGTTGGACGATAAATTTTCCAAAATCGACGCTGTGCCCGTCGGTTCGTCTTCCCTACCTGGGAATGATCCTGGACTCGGTCCAGGCGAAGGTCTTCCTACCGGACGACAAACTCAGGACTCTTCAGGAAGCTGTCAGGTCCCTCAGGGACGTTCCGTGCTCGTCACTCCGGACGTGCATGAGATGTCTGGGATTGATGGTCTCGGCTTTCGAGGCGATTCCCTTCGCCCAATTTCACACGCGGGGTCTCCAAGCGGAGATCCTGTCCAGGTGGGACGGGCAACCGCAATTTCTGGATCTCCAGATTTCGTTGAGCCATCGCACCAGAAGGGATCTTCTGTGGTGGCTCCAGTCCCCGACGGTGTCGGGGGGCAAGTCTTTTCGTCCTCCTTCGTGGACAGTGATCACCACGGATGCCAGCCTGTCGGGCTGGGGTGGTGTTCTGTCCGCCCAGGGGACTTGGTCGGTGGGGGAATCCTCCCTTTCCGATCAACATTCTGGAATTACGAGCGATAAATCTCTGCCTTCGACGTTGGACGGACAGGCTGCAGGGCTGTCCGGTTCGGGTGCAGACGGACAATGCCACGGCGGTGGCTTACATCAATCACCAAGGGGGCACCAGGAGTGCCCGAGCGGCTCGGGAAGTGGCCGACATTCTGTCTTGGGCCGAGACAAACGTCCCGGCGATATCGGCGGTTCACATCTCGGGGGGTGGAGAACTGGCAGGCGGACTATCTGAGCCGCCAGACCCTGGACCAGGGGGAATGGTCCCTTCACCCGGATGTCTTCCAGATGTTGTGCGCGAAGTGGGGTCTTCCGGAGGTCGACCTGTTCGCGTCTCGTCTGAACAACAAGGTGGAAAGGTTCGTGGCAAGGACGCGCGATCCTCGGGCAGACGCGTCAGACGCGTTGGTAGTTCCGTGGCATCAGTACCGACTGATGTATGCATTTCCACCGATTCAATTGCTGTCCAGGTTCCTTCGCAGGTTGCACTCGGAACAAAACACAGTGATTCTTGTGGCACCAGACTGGCCTCGCCGGTCCTGGTACGCAGACCTCGTGAATCTGGCTGTCGACGGCTCGGGGCGTCTGCCTCTTCAAGAAGATCTTCTGTCTCAAGGGCCGATATTCCATCGTGCTTTACAGTCGCTGGCTTTGACGGCCTGGCTGTTGAAACGGAGGTCCTGAAGGATAGGGGTCTCTCTCCTGAGGTCATTCACACTTTGATCAATGCGAGTAAATCTTCCTCGGGGAAGGTCTATTACCGTACTTGGAAGGCCTATTTTGCCTTGTGTGAGTCCAGGGGGTATTCCCCTCGCACCTACTCGGTGTCTAGGGTGTTGTCCTTCCTTCAAACGGGTGTTGACCAGCGTTTGGCTACGATCAAGGGTCAGGTGTCTGCGCTGGCCAATCTTTTTCAACGTCATGTGGCATCTAACTCCTTGGTTAGCACTTTTGTTCAAGGGGTGCGACATCTGGTCCCTCCTAGGAGGGATCCTCTGCCTCCTTGGGACTTGAACCTTGTTCTGTCCGTGTTACAACATGCTCCCTTTGAACAGATCAGGGAGGTCTCGTTGTCTATGTTGTCCAAGAAGGTTGCCTTTTTGGAGTGTCGGAGCTGGCAGCTTTGTCCTGCAGGTCTCCGTATCTGGTCATTCACTTGGATAAGGTGGTCTTGCGACCTAACCCTTCTTTTCTTCCGAAGCGTGTTTCGGAATTTCACCTCAATGAGGACATTGTCTTGCCTTCGCTCTGCGCGAAGCCTAAACATCCGAAGGAGGTGAAGTTACACTCTTTGGATGTTGTTCGGGCGATTAGGGTTTACCTTAAATCGACTGAGTCTTTTCGCAAGATGGATTCTTTGTTCTTCCGGAAGGTCCTCGGAAGGGCATGGCGGCGTCGGCTTCTACCATCGCCAAATGGATCAGACAGACACTTGAACAGGCATATGTTTTGAAGGGAAAAGTTCCTCCTATGCCTGTGAAGGCGCACTCTACCAGATCTCTGAGTACGTCTTGGGCCTGTCGTCATGGGGCTTCTGTAGCCCAGGTGTGTAAGGCGGCGACTTGGTCGACTTTACACACTTTCACAAAATTCTACAGAGTGGATGTTCAGGCATTGGCAGATGCTTCCTTTGGCCGCAAAGTTCTTAGTGCGGCAGTTCCTTAGGGTCCCTTGTTTTTGGACCTTTGTCTGTTTGGGATATGTTTCTTATCCCTAGGTTATTTGTTTTTTCCTGGGTTGTTGCTCCTGTTGAGCAAGTTTTTTCATGTTGCCCAGCTGGTTTCCTTCCTTTGGTAAGGTTCCTTTCTCTGATGTGGAGACTGCGTTGCCTTTAGGCGCGGCTGCGTTTCCCACCCCTCATGTTTGCACTGCTTTGGGACGTCCCCATTGTGACGAATATGAAGATGGCGGCGACTGTCGGAGGACGTAAGAGAAAACGGAATTTTTGTAAAATCTTACCTGTAAAATTCCTTTCTCTGAGTCCTCCGACAGTCTCCGCCCCCGCCCCTCTTTTGGGGTTGGTTGTATACTCTACTGCTATTCCACTGAAACTGAGGTATGGATACAGGAAGTAGGAGGGTATTGACTGAGGGGACCACCCCCTGGGGGTGGGATATGTTAAAAATTTTAATATTAACATATTCTGTTGCCTAGCTACTCCTACGGAGCAAAGTCTAATACCCCATTGTGACGAATATGAAGATGGCGGCGACTGTCGGAGGACTCAGAGAAAGGAATTTTACAGGTAAGATTTTACAAAAATTCAGTTTTTCCCCCTCAGTTCTCCCCCGATTCTGTCTTCACTCCCCGCTTCACAAGCTCCAGGCTGGTGAACCCGGGAGTGTGAATTCTGGCACAGATCGCCAGTGAAGTGCGGGGATCACAGCTTCATAGCCTGGCTGTTTCTGTGTCAGTCAATGACAGATTCCCATGTGAAGAGATGATCAGTGAAGAACATGTTCTCCCCCGATCATTTCTGTTTCATAAACTGAGAATGATCGGAAATGAGCCGTGATCAGCAGGATCACTGCTCATCTCCTTTTCATAAAAGGACACCAAAGTATGTAAAAAAAAAAAAATGTGTACCGTATATACTCGAGTATAAGCCGAGATTTTCAGCATGTTTTTTCATGCTGAAAATGCCCCCCTCGGCTTATACTCGAGTCACTGTCTTTTTAAAAATGGCGCCGACGTGTCACCGCGCATGCCCAGGAATAGCCGAACGTGTACGGGCTTTCCCGAGCATCGGCGGCACATTTGTGGTGACGTATTGGCGTTGGGCATCGCGTTTTTTAAATCGAAGGCGCCTCACCGAAAGGTAAGTGCGACTCCTCCACAGCCCCTGCTTTTCCTCATGCAGTGCTGCGGGCATGGTACAGAACATTCACCTGTACCATGCCCACAGCACTGCATCTCCTGTGCCATGCCTGTACATACTGTGCCATACCTATACCTACTGTGCCATGCCTATACCATGACCTGTGCCATGCCTATACCATGACCTGTGCCGTGCCTGTACCATGACCTGTGCCGTGCCTGTACCATGACCTGTGCCATGCCTGTACCATGACCTGTACCATGACCTGTGCCATGCCTGTACCATGACCTGCCATGCCTGTACCATGACCTGTGCCATGCCTGTACCATGGCCTGTGCCATGCCTGTACCATGACCTGTGTCATGCCTGTACCATGACCTGTGCCATGCCTGTACCATGACCTGTGCCATGACCTGTGCCATGACCTGTGTCATGACCTGTGCCATGACCTGTGCCATGCCCTTAACATGACCTGCGCCATCTCCTGCACCATGCCCGCAGCCCCTGTTTTGTGTCTCGTGGTGGTCCAGTTGGGTCCGGTAGCTGCTGCATTTCCCACCCTAGGGTTATACTCGAGTCAATAAGTTTTCCCACTTTTTTTTGTTAAAATTAGGGGCCTCAGCTTATATTCAGGTCAACTTATACTCGAGTATATACGGTATTTAAAAAATGTATTAGCATTTTGATAAGGGAGGGAGGAACCAGGAAATGCAAATTATAAGCAGCTTAAAATGCAGCTTTATTGAAACCGCTACCCCTAACTTAGTCTGCATATCAATCTGACGCCATCCCTTTCCACCATTCCATTGTCCTCTTTTGTTTTCTTCAAATCCCAAGGAACTTGTGTATAGATTTGATGTAACAGGTCTGCTCTTCCTCCAGAGAGTCCTGGAAGGTCACGTCTTTGATGTCAACTGCTGCACGTTCTTCCCATCCGGTATGGTCGTGCTGAGCGGCGGGATGGACGCTCAGGTGAAGATCTGGTCGGTGGAAAATGCCAGCTGCCCCGTCACATTCAAAGGACACAAAGCAGGTTGGATAAAACCCACCTACAGAACCGATTACACAATTTGGGTTATCATTCTAACATTTATCTGAGGGTAATTTTGCCCATTCTTATATTAATGATTTTGTAAGGGTCATAAATTGAAGTGATTGTAAAGTCTCGTGTTTTTGTTTTTTTTAACCACTTCCTTACGTATATGGTGTCATATGACGTCCTGGGGTTTAAGTGGAGGATATCTGAACGATGGGTGCAGCTGCAGCTGGGTGTATAATTTTTTTCCGCCGGCGATTCACTTCACCATAAGAACAATCAGAGTGGCTGTTCAGCCGCTTGATCATTCTTACAAGCGTCGGGAGGGATGTCCCGTCCCGCCACCCTCCCTTGCTTCTACCAGCTCGCCCATGCGATTGGCAAGCCAGAGAAGGAATCAGCCAGCGCCGGAAGTACACTATAGAGTCTGCTGAGGACCAGATGGCCCCCGGCAGTCCCTATGACTCTCGGAGGCCCTGGCGCGACGTGATGACGTCACGCCTGGCCTGACAGTTGTCAATACTGCCGTGATCTCGGCTCTATAGCTGAGATCCTTTTTTTTTTTTATTTCAGGCTTTTTAGCCTGTAGAAAAGATCTGAGGCTGGCCATACACTGGCCAAAATATCGGGCGAACTCATTCTCGAAAAACGAAAAATCGGGCATGAGAGCCGACGATCGTGCCATCATGTAATGACCGAATTCTGAACAATAAATCGTTCAATGGACATAAATGAATCAGTTTTTCGTTCAGTTTGTCACATATGCCGAGTGCAAACAGGTCGGCCGAGAAACACATTAATTAACCTTTCAATTTATCGTTTGTTTATCATTCGGCCGGCGGATTTTCAAAACTGTTCTTTCGGTTTTTCGGCTCAGAAAAGTTAAAAACGATTTTCTATTTGTGCCCATTAACTGGAGGAAAGACGAACAATCTGACAAAATGACAGATTTTCGAATGATCTTTCGGCAGTTGTATGGCCAACATAAGTCTTATTGACCCCAGATCTCTCCATAAAGAGGACCTGTCATTCACTATTCCTATTACAAGGGATGTTTACATATAAAAGTGATCAAAAAAAAAAAAAAATTCAAGGGAAAGTGTAAAAAAAAAATAATAAAAAATAAACAATTTTAAAGTGCCCCCGTCCCCGGGTGTTAGCATGCAGAAGCGAACGCATGCGTACGTCGCGGCCACATATGTTAACGGCATTCAATCCATACATGTGAGGTATCACCGTGAACGTTAAAGTGAGAGCAACAATTCTAGTCCAAGACCTCCTCTGTAACTCTAAACTGGTAACTTGTAAAAAATGTTTAAAGCGTTGCCTAGGGAGATTTTTAAGTACTGAAGTTTGGCGTCATTGCACGAGTGTGCGCACTTTTAAAGTGTGACATTTTAGGTATCTATTTACTCGGTGTAACATTATCTTTCACATTATATAAAAAAATTGGGCTAACTTTTTTGTGTTTAAATCACGTTTGAAAAATTTCTGTGCAAATACCATGTGACATAAAAAAATGCAATGACCAACATTTTATTCCCTCGGGTCTCTTCTAAAAAAAATATATATAATGTTTGGGGGTTCTGAGTAATTTTTCTAGCAAAAAAAAAAATGATGATTTTTATATGTAGGAGCGGAGAGTGCCAGACATGGACTGATATGGAAGTAGTTAAATAACAATCATATTATACTTCCCTCCTCTGTGCACAGAGAGGGTTTTGCACAGAGCAGCCCGGATCCTCCTCTTCTCGGGTTCCTCTTCGCTGCTCCTGGGTCCTCCCTCCAGTCGAGTGCCCCCACAGTAAGCAGCTTGCTATGGGGGCACCCAAGCCGAGCTGCAGCTCCGTGTGTCCATTCAGACATGGAGCTGCCGTTAAGCCCCATTCCCTCTCTCTCCTGATTTGTTAACTGACTTCGATTGACAGCAGCAGGAGCCAATGTGTCCCAGCCAATCAGGAAGGAGAGTTCCGGACAGCCTAGGGACTCGTGGACATCGCTGGATAGAGAGGGGGCTTAGGTAAGTATTAGGGGGTGCTGGTGAGGCTTTTACACACAGAAGGCTTTTTATCTTGATGCATAGAATACATTAAAATAAAGAACTTTTTGCCTTTGCAACTCCTTTAATTTTTTGAGTATGATCAGTGTGCGACATAAAAGCATTACATGATATTGTTGACACAAATATAATGAGCCTTCTGGCACAGGAACACCACAAACCCCCGCAGCAGGTTTCAGAAGCCAAGTACAAAAATGCCCCGCACGGTGTAAGAGAATTCCTCTGTTTTGCAGGAGTCTTTGATCTGGCGATAGTGGACCGTGGGAGGAATGTCGTGTCCTGCTCACGGGATGGAACAGCCAGGCTCTGGGATTGTGGGAAATCCTCATGCATTGCTGTTGTGGCAGATTGCGGAGTTCCCATTAATGGAATATCTCTCGGCGTCGCAGACAATACAGTTAATCTTGGTATACCAGAGACAACTCCCAGTAAGTGATATTGATTTTGTTTTTTCTTAGATCTGTGTAAGGGAAATTATTTTGGTTCCTCATTTATGGTTAGGACTAAAAAAATGAAATTATTTTTTTGTATTTTGTTCTTTTTTTTACTTTTCCTTTTTTTACTTTTCCTATCTCTTTCTTACTTGTTGAAAAAGCCCATTGTTTATAGAGCTTGATAGCATAAGCTGAAATTTATACAAGGGAATTGGATCAGAAAACCTCACCCCCTAGTAGAAGTGACTTCTCTCCCTATGAGTAGTGACTCCTTCCCTTTGGAACGCTAACCCCTTCCCTCTAGGAGCACTAACTCCTCCCCTTTATGGCGGTGACTTATTCACAATCGGACAGGTCTGTCTGAGATTTCCATCAAAGCCATCCTCATGGCAGGAAACTCCTGCTGTGTTGTGACTTTGGAAACCCATAGTGCTCTAAGAAGCCTTTTGTCATATACAAAATGTTTATTTGTAAGACAAAATGTATAGAACTACAATAAAAGCAGATAAAACACATCAGTTTAAAGTGGTTGTAAAGCCTAAAGTTTTTTTTTTTTTTTTTTTTTTACCCCAAACACTTACCTGAGCCCGATCTCAGTTATTTCCCCGAAAGCAGCGGCGTGTCTCTCTCTCTCTCTCCCTCTCCCTCTTTCTCTTTCTCTTTTTCTCTTTCTCTCTCTTTCTTTCTTTCTCTTTCTCTCTTTCTTTCTTTCTTTCTTTCTCTTTCTCTCTTTCTCTTTCTTTCTCTTTTTCTCTTTCTCTCTCTCTTTCTCTCTCTCTTTCTCTCTCTTTCTCTCTTTCTCTTTTTCTCTTTCTCTCTTTCTCTTTCTCTCTTTCTCTCTTTCTCTCTTTCTCTTTCTCTCTTTCTCTCTTTCTCTTTCTCTCTTTCTCTTTCTCTCTTTCTCTTTCTCTCTTTCTCTCTTTCTCTCTTTTTCTCTTTTTCTCTTTCTCTTTTTTTCTCTTTCTCTTTTTTTCTCTTTTTTTCTCTTTCTCTCTTTTTCTCTTTCTCTCTTTCTCTCTCTCTTTCTCTCTTTCTCTCTCTCTTTCTCTTTTTCTCTTTTTCTCTTTCTCTCTTTCTCTCTCTCTCTTTCTCTTTTTCTCTTTCTCTTTTTCTCTCTTTCTCTCTCTCTCTTTCTTTTTTCTCTTTCTCTCTTTCTCTTCCTCTCTCTCTTCCTCTCTCTCTCCCTCTCTCTCTCCCCCTCTCTCTTCCTCTCTCTCTCCTAATCTCAACCTCTCTCTCTCTCTCCTAATCTCAACCTCTCTCTCTCTCTCCCTCTCCTTACTGGACTCCTCATTGGCTCCTGCTGCTGTCAATCAAATCCAGAAACCAGAGCTGAGCTGTACTGCATGTACACAGTGCGGCTAGGGATTGAGACCCCATGTGTACCCCTCCTAGCAAGTGGCTTTCTTGAGTATACTCAAAGGCAGGAGGAGCCAAGGGTGCTCATGGGGGACCCCAGAAGAGGTGGGTTGGTCTGCCCTGTGCAAAGCTATTGCACAAATCAGGTAAGTATAACATGTTTGTTAAAAAAAAAAAAGTGAGCCTTTACAATCACTTTTACCACTTGCTGACTGCCCCAGGTATATATACTGCGTGGCGGCGGATCTCGGATTTCACTCTTCTGGGTCTGTGGTACACACGCACGCCGCCAAAGACCAGCTCCCACTGGACACAGCAGGATCCAATCAGCAGGTCCGCCAGACCCGCCAATTGTTCCTCACAGCCAAAGCACCCCCACACAGTTAGAAAGCACTCCCTAGGAGCACAGTTAACTCTTCGATCGCCCCTGATGAACCCCTTCCCAGCCAGTGTCATAAGTACAGTGACAGTGCATTTTTTTAGCACTGATCACTGTATCGGTGTCACTGGTCCCCAAAAGATGTCACTTAGTGTCAGATTTGTTCGCCGCAGTGTCGCAGACCTGCTAAAAATCGCTGATTGCCACCATTCCTAGTAAAAAAAATAATTCCATAAAAATATATCATAGTTTGTAGATGCTAGAACATTTGTGCAAACCAATCAATATGCGCTTATTGGGATTTCTTTTTTTACCTAAAACATGTAGCAGAATACATATTGGCTTAAACTGCTGAAGAAATTTGATCATTATTATTATGGAGTATTAAAGCTGGATTCCAGGCATTAACAAAATACCCTTGTAGTGATACTTTACAGTGATAAAACTGCAGCTTCTAGTAAGTTCTCACATGGAGTGTTAGAGAAGACCAGGGTAACACATACTTTGTCCTCTGTGTAGCTGTTTCTTTGAATTCCAAGACAGAGCCTGGCCTCAGCAAAGGTTGCTGCCTGGCAGTCAGTGGAAAGACACACTTCCTTCCATAGACTTTAAAAGACCTAGAGGGCACAGGCTGGAGTAGGGAGGAAGAGGTTTGCATAGGCCATTGCTGTGCGACCAGTGTAACCCTGGAGGGCCAAGCAGGGAAAAGGTTTGTAGGGTTTCTGCTTTTACCTCCTAACTGCATGCCAGTCATGCATACTGCTGAAATGTGTGGGAGTCCCGTCAGCTGTATAAAGGGAAAGCAAAGCTTGGGTCTGTGCTACAGAAAAGGTTCATGGGGCAGGGATGGGGGGGCTCGGAGATCTGGGGAGAATGGACAGGACTGCAGAGAGCCCCTTTCTCCACACAGTACTTCATTTAAAGGTAAATAGAAATAGATAAATTGTTTTTAATGTGTTGCAGGTGACAGAGAGATCGGTACAGAAGGGAAGCTGCTGCTGTTGGCACGGGAAGATAAAAAGTTGGAGGGCGTCAGTCTGCACAGCCGCCAGTCTGTAAGCACATCTTCTGTTGGTTTATATGTTTATTAAAGATGAAGTAAACTCTTCATTTTTTTGCATCGCATACTAGCACATTATGTGACATTTACATCCAAACGAAGCCTTCATCATCCCCGCTGGCAGCTGCATCCATCTTCTGCCATCTTCCTTCCTGGTCTCTTGACTCTGGCTGTGCTACTGGCCGGGAGCCGCGTGACATCCCTCCCACGCATGCGCACAGGAGCCACCGGTCACGGCACAGGGCTCTGAAGAAATAGAACGGGCTGCCGTTTCTTCAGATCGCATGCGCCATTGACTGCATGAAATGTAAATATCTCCTAAACAGTGCATGTTTAGGAGATGTATACAGTACCTATAAGTAAGCCAGCAGGGGATCGTCGTCCTGGGCTATTTATACAATCTCCTCTGTGAGCAGAGTCTTCAGCTGCACTGGCGGAAAATCTGGAAATCCCCATACTAACTCTACAGGAGTTCGGCTGGATTCTGAATCTTCGGAAGTCAGCCTTGGTCCCTTCTACGAACCTAGACTATCTGGGGCTGACTCTGGACTCAGCCTTAGCCAGAGTATTTCTTCCTCCGGACAAACTTCTGACACTGCAGGTTGCAGTTCGTCTCCTGCTGACCAGCAGATGGTCATCCTTCAGGACTTGTATGCGGGTGCTGGGCCTGATGGTGTCAACCTTTTTGAGGCGGTCCAGTTTGCGCAGTTCCATACGAGGTCCTTGCAACGTTAGATTCTCATCATATGGGACAAGAATCTGCATCCGTCGGGCCTGGTATGCCGACCTGGTGCGACTGGTTGCTGACGTTTCCTTGGAGGCTTCCCATCAGGGAGGATCTGCTGTCCCAAGTACCAATCTTCCAGCCTGCTTTACAGTTGCTGGTTTTGTCGGCTTGGCTGTTGAAAGTCAGGTAATGAAGGATGGAGGTTTGTCTGAATCGGGGTTTCCTACGCTGTTAAAAGCTAGGAAATCTACTTCTTGGAAGATCTACCATCGTACGTGGGAGATGTACATTACGTGGTGGGAATCCCTTGGGGTTCCTCCTCGCTCTTTTTCGTTGACTCGGATCTTGACCTTCCTTCAACGGGGGGATGAACAGAAGTTGGCCTTTAGTAATATCAAGGGCCAGGTGTCGGCCTTGGCGGACTTCTTCCAACGACTCTTAGCTACAGCTCTGGTGCGTACCTCTCTTGGTACTTTTAGGTTCTCTAGCAGTCTCCCTTTGAGAACCTTTGGGAGTTTCCCCTGCTTACGCTGTCCCAGAAGGTAACCTTTTTGGTGGCTACCACCTTTGCGCGCTGGGTGTCAGACCTGGCGGCGTTATCCTGTCATTCACCTTATCTGGTGATTCACAGGGAAATGGTGGTGCTTCCTCCCTGTCCGTCATTCCTTCCTAAGGTGGTCTCTGATTTTCATTTGAATGAAGACATTGTGTTGCCTTTCCTGTGTCCCAGGCTTAAACATCTGAAGGAAGTTGTCTTGCATGCCTTGGATGTGGTCCGGCAATTAGGGTGTACCTGATAGCTATGTAATCCTTCAGGAAGTCAGAATCTCTATTTGTGCTCACGGATGGACCTCGTAAAGGGTTGTCCACTTCCTCTGCGACCATTTTCTAGATGGATCAGAGAGACGGTGGTTCAGGCCTATTCTATCAGGGGTCAGGTTCCTCCTTTTCCTGTCAAGGTGCACTCTACTAGGGCGCTTAGTGCCTCCTAGGCCTTCAGTCATCAGACGTCAGTGACGCAGGTTTGCAAAGCGGCCTCCTGTCGTCGGTGCACTTTTACAAAGTTTTATAAAGTGGATGTGTTGGCATCTGCGGATTCTTCCTTTGGTCGCAAGGGTTTGCAGGCTGCTGTTTGAGAGGACCTGATCCTCTTTGAGGGCGTATTGTTTTTTTTTCAGGTGAGCTCCAGTTTTTTGGTTGAGCCCCTGTTGCCTGGTTGGCTATCGTTTAGCCTTAAGAATTTTTTGCGGTTTCCCACCCCTCATGTTTTACACTGCTTTGGGATGTCCCAGTGGTTAAGAATACCAGGAGCTGTGTCCGTCAATGAAGGAAAGGAAATGGGATTTTTGTCTTACCGTAAAATCCATTTCTCTGATGTTCATTGGTGGACACAGCACCCACCCCTCTGTGGAGTTATAATTCTCCTGACACTGCTTGTAACAAACTGAGTGACTATAGCAGAGATAGGGAGTATACCCCCTGGGACTGCCCATTGGTGTAGCCAGAATTATTTTCTGCCTAGTGTCCTACTCCTGTAGGGGGCAGTATAACCCAATAGTTAAGAATACAAGAAGCTGTGTCCGTCAATGAACATCAGAGAAATGGATTTTATGGTAAGTCAAAAATCCCATTATTTTATTATTATTATTATTATACAGGATTTATAGGACGCCAACAGTTTGCGCAGCGCTTTACAATGTGAGGGAAGACAATACAGTTACAATACAATTCAATACAGGAGGAATTAGAGGGCCCTGCTTGTTAGAGCTTACAATCTAGAAGGAATATATACACTATATTACCAAAAGTATTGGGACGCCTGCTTTTACACGCACATGAACTTTAATGGCATCCCAGTCTTAGTCCGTAGGGTTCAATATTGGGTTGGCCCTCCCTTTGCAGCTATAACAGCTTCAACTCTTCTGGGAAGGCTGTCCACAAGGTTTAGGAGTGTCTATGGGAATGTTTGACCATTCTTCCAGAAGCGCATTTGTGAGGTCAGGCACTGATGTGGGCGAGAAGGCCTGGCTCGCATTCTCCACTCTAATTCATCCCAAAGGTGTTCTGTCAGGTTGAGGTCAGGACTCTGTGCAGGCCAGTCAAGTTCCTCCACCCCAAACTCACTCATCCATGTCTTTATGGACCTTGCTTTGTGCACTGGTCCATATCATTTGGTGGAGGGGGGATTATGGTGTGGGGATTGTTTCTCAGGGGTTGGGCTTGGCCCCTTAGTTACAGTGAAGGAAACTCCTAAAGTGTCAGCATACCAAGACATTTTAGACAATTTCATGCTCCCAACTTTGTGGGAACAGTTTTGGGATGGCCCCTTCCTGTTCCAACATGACTGCGCACCGTGCACAAAGCAAAGTCCATAAAGACATGGATGAGCGAGTTTGAGGTGGAGGAACTTGACTGGCCTGCACAGAGTCCTGACCTCAACCTGATAGAACACCTTTGGGATGAATTAGAGTGGATACTGTGAGCTAGGCCTTCACATCCAAAATCTGTACCTTACAAATGCGCTTTTGGAAGAATGGTCAAACATTCCCATAGACACACTCCTAAACCTTGTGGACAGCCTTCCCAGAAGAGTTAAAGCTGTTATAGTCCCAATACTTTTGGTAATATAGTGTGTCTGGGATATATACAGATATTTGTATATAACCCGCTTAATAGCAATTTTTGGAAATCTCATCAATTATTTAGAACAAATGGAAAAGTGAGAGAAAATGTATATACCCTTCTGCAAGATAGTCATGGAAATAATCAAACATTAAAAAAAGGTGACCGCACTCCGAAAATTGAAATAAAAAAAGGAGTAGTTTATTCTTCATCACAGGCATCTATAAAAGACTGGTAAGACATGGGACAGGGAAAAGGTTGACGCGTTTCACGACACAAGGAGTCGCTTACTCATAACCATACACTCTGTTTGGTGGGCCAGTGGCCTAAATGGCTATTTAGGTGCCACATACAGTAAGCTTATCCCCCACCCAGCTTAGAAACTACGTAAAACACTAAAAGATGCCATTTCACCCTCTGCCAGCCACGTCCCTAAAGAGAACTTATCTGTAGAGCCAAGTCTACAAATTGGCATGGGAAGGGGTGATGAAATCTACCCCAGGATGCAGGCACACAATAAAATCTTCCTCCCAAACCTGGGGATTTCACTTTTATGCAGATAACAACTTTTCATGAAGTCAGACATTGCCCCACCCCTGCACATCCCATTACATGTAATGCATTCAGAAAGTCAATAGACAGCTGCACTGCAATATGGGAAGGGAGTTTGTGAGCTCAGAGAGGGATCATCTTATGAAAAGACAGGGGTGTAGAACCGCTTTTTGTGGTGTCTTTTATTTTCCCCCCATATACCAGGTTGCCGTGTTGCTAATGGTTCTCTTTGTAGCCAAGAAGGACCATGGAGTTTTTGTATGTTTCCTCTTTGTAGCGATCCTGAGGAGTTTTCTCTCTTTGTCAGGTTTTCACTTTTGATGGGTCAGATGCCTTCAACTGCTGCACGTTCCTCTCCAGCCTCGTCATCCTGGCCGGGAGTCAAGATGGAAACATCTACCAGCTGGACATCCGAAACACAAAGTGAGATATCTCACACACATCGTCACCCTGTTGTCCTGGGAAGATTTGTTTATGCACAGGACTATGATTATGGGAGGATAAACAGACGTTTCCTTCTTCAGCCTAGTAAACCTGCCAATGGCATATACTGTGTGTGTGTATGTATGTGTGTGTGTGTGTGTGTATATATATATATATATATATATATATATATATATATATATGCGCTCCTCCACCTTCCGTTTGAGGATGCCCCACAGATGCTCAATAGGGTTTAGGTCTGGAGACATGCTTGGCCAGTCCATCACCTTTACCCTCAGCTTCTATAGCAAGGCAGTGGTCATCTTGGAGGTGTGTTTGGGGTCATTATCATGTTGGAATACTGCCCTGCGGCCCAGTCTCCGAAGGGAGGGGATCATGCTCTGCTTCAGTATGTCACAGTACATGTTGGCATTCATGGTTCCCTCAATGAACTGTAGTTCCCCAGTGCTGGCAGCACTCATGCAGCCCCAGACCATGACACTCCCACCACCATGCTTGACTCTAGGCAGGACACACTTGTCTTTGTGCTCCTCACCTGGTTGCTGCCACATAGGCCTGACACCATCTGAACCAAATAAGTTTATCTTGGTCTCATCAGACCACAGGACATGGTTCCAGTATCCATGTCCTTAGTCTGCTTGTCTTCAGAAAACTGTTTGCAGGCTTTCTTGTGCAGAGGCTTCCTTCTGGGACGACAGCCATGCGGACCAATTTGATGCAGTGTGTGGCGTATGGTCTGAGCACTGACAGGCTGACCCCCCCCCCCCCACCCCTTCAACCTCTGCAGCAATGCTGGTAGAACTCATACGTCTATTTCCCAAAGACTCTGGATATGACGCTGAGCACGTGCAACCAAATAAGTTTATCTTGGTCTCATCAGACCACAGGACATGGTTCCAGTAATCCATGTCCTTAGTCTGCTTGTCTTCAACAAGCCGTTTGCGGGCTTTCTTGTGCATAATCTTTAGAAGAGGTTTCCTTCTGGGACGACAGCCATGCGGACCAATTTGATGCAGTGTGTGGTGTATGGTCTGTGCACTGACAGGCTGACCCCCCCACCCCTTCATGGTTGACCATGGTGAGGCCTGTTCTGATGGAACCTGTCCTGTTAAATGGTGGTTTGGTCTTGTCCACCGTGCTGCAGCTCAGTTTTAGGGTCTTGGCAATCTTCTTATAGCCTAGGTCAGTGATGGAGAACCTTGGCACCCCAGATGTTTTGGAACTACATTTCCCATGATGCTCATGTGCTCTGCAGTGTAATTGAGCATCATGGGAAATGTAGTTCCCGAAACATCTGGGAGGCCAAGGTTCGCCATCACTGGCCTAGGTCATCTTTATGTAGAGCAACAATTATTTTTTTCAGAGCCCCAGAGAGTTCTTTGCCATGAGGTGCTATGTTGAACTTCCAGTGACCAGTATGAGAGAGTGAGAGCGATAACACCAAATTAGACACACCTGCTACCCATTCACACCTGAGACCTTGTAACAGGAACGAGTCACATGACACTGGGGAGGGAAAATGGCTAATTTGGCCTGATTTGGACTTTTTAATTTAGGGGTGTACTCACTTTTGTTGCCAGCGGTTTAGACATTAATGGCTGTGTGTTGAGTTATTTTGAGGGGACAGAAAATTTACACTGTTATACAAGCTGTACACTCACTACTTTACATTGTAGCAAAGTGTCATTTCTTCAGTGTTGTCACATGAAAAGATATAAAATATTTACAGAAATGTGAGGGGTGTACTCACTTTTATGGGGTACTGTGTGTATGTATGTACTGTATGTGTGTGTGTGTGTGTATGTATATATAATATTTCAATTGTCTGAGTGTCTTGATCTTGATGTTTATTTGAGATATATATATATATATATATATATATATATATATATATATATATATATATATATATATATATATATATATATATATATCAAATTAACATGAAGATCAAGACATTTGAAAGAGCATATATAATCCAAGGTGTGAAAAGAGGGCTATGACCCACCATAATGATGGGGAAATCAAGCTTTGTTTTTTTATGCTCTGTCAAATATCTGTGAGCGCCTTTGTCCTTACATCCCTTATAACATTTAGGGTGTGTTGGGATCAACTATTGTGTGCCCATTGATTTTAGAACAGGCAAGATTGGGGATGAAGGGGAGAGCAGAGGGTGATGGCTTAGTAACACCAAGGGGGAAGGAAGGGGGTGGCATGTGTGGTGGTGGGGACTTTGGAGGCATGGTCCTACTGGGAGATGAGGGTCAGACTGAGCCGGTGTGCAGGTTGGTGTTAAGCGGGTGCCAGAGTGTTGAGGGCAAGGATGGTTATGTATGCAGGCAGCGTAGTGGGAGGGTTAAAGCGATAATAAAGTTTTTGTTTTGTTTTTTTTTTTCTTTTTAACCACTTAAGCCCCAGCCCTATTTCGGACACTTTTTGTTTACAAGTTTAAATCAGTATTTTTTCCTAGAAAACTACTTAGAACCCCCAAACATTATATATATATATATTTTTTAGCAAAGACTCTGGAGAATAAAATGTCGGTCATTGTAATATTTTTTATCACGCGGTATTTGCGCAGCGGTCTTTAAAGCGCCATTTTTTTGGAAAATGTTTGAAAAATCACATTTCACTAATTTTAAAAAATACTAAACAGTAAAGTTAGCCCATTTTTTTTGTATATTGTGAAAAAACATGTCACGCCGAGTAAATAGATACCCAACATGTTACAGTTTAAAATTGCGCCCCCCCGTGGGATCGCGACAAACTACGGTCAATAGAGATCTCAATCTGCGACGCTTTAAATTTATTTAACGGTTACCAGTTTTGAGTTAGAGTGTAGCTCTTTTTTTTTTATATTGCTCACGCTCTGGCGATCGCGGCGATACCTCACATGTGTGGTTTGAACAGCGATTTCATTTGCGGCTCGACTTCCGTATACGTTTTTTTTGTGCGCGAGCTAACGGTGACGGGGGCGGCTAAATTTTTTTTTTTTTTTTTTCCCATTTATTTTATTTATTTTTTTAACTTTATTAAAGTTTAAAAAAAAAAAAAAAAAATCTGATCAATTTTATTGCTGTCACAAGCAATGTAAACATCCCTTGTGACACCAATATGTAGTGACAGGTACACTTTATGGAGGGATCGAGGGTCTAAAAGACCCTAGACCCCTCCACTACACTTCCCTGTATGCAAAACGCCGAAAACTGCATTTTTGCATACAGCCGTTTTTCAAATTTGCCGCCTTTTGCAGCACAGTAACCCGGAAGTGACGTCATGGACGCCGCCTCCGGGTTACGTCATCGGAGACCCGATCGATGCCGTTTCCGGCATTCATCGGGACTCCATCCAGCCGGCGGACGTGCCGGCTGGGTGCTCGGGGCTCCCGGTGGAACGGGAGCCCCGGGCAAAGCCGCGGGAGGGGGGGGGGACGTCCCCTCCCGCCCCCCCGGGTACCGATCGAGCGGCTCCCGAGCCGCATCGGTCGGTACCGACGGAAAGCCAACCATCGGCTCTAAACCACGGTACCGGGATGGTGCCTTTAGCTAGAGGCATCATCCCGGTACACTACCGCAAAATTTACCGACGTAGACCTACGTTAGTATGCGGTAAGTGGTTAAATAACAGACATGTCATACTTGCCTGCTTTGTGTAATGATTTTGCATAGAGCAGCCCCAATCTTCCTCTTCTCAGGTCCTTCGTCTGCATTCCTGGCGCTTCCATCCTGCCAAATGCCCCTACAGCAAGCAGCTTGCTCTGTGGGCACCCAAGCCGCTTCTCTTGTGTCCATTCACACACAGAGCTGTCATGCAGCCTCACACCCTCTCCCACTCCTGATTTGCTCACTGACTGTAAATGACAGCAGTGGGAGCCAATGGCTCCTGCTGCTGCCTCAGCTAATAAGGAGTGAGAGTCCTCCAAGAGCTGATGCTTCCGTGCGCATCGCTGGATCGAGATGGGGGTAGGAATTGGGTTAACATTTTGCTTTGGTCTGCATTGGCAGATGTTTGTTTAACCACTTCAGCCCCGGAAGGTTTTACCCCCTTAACGACCAGGCCATTTATTGCGATTCGGCACTGGGTTGTTTTAACTAACAATTGCGCGGTCGTGTGACGCTGTACCCAAATACAATTGATGTCCTTTTATTCCCACAAATAGAGCTTTCTTTTGATGGTATTTGATCACCTGTGTGAGTTTTTTAGATTTTGCGCTATAAACAAAAAAATTGACAATTTTGAAAAAAATATATTTTTTTTTACTTTCTGCTATAAAACATTTCCAATAAAAAAAAAAAAAAAAAAAAATCTAATTTTTTTTATCAGTTTAGGCCAATTTGTATTCTGCTACATATTTTTGGTAAAAAAAAAAATCCCAAAAAGTGCAGTTTAATTGGCTTGCGCAAAAGTTATAGCGTTTACAAACTTTGGGATAGGTTTTTGGACTTTTTATTTTTTTTGTTGTTTTTATTAGTAATGGCGGCGATCAGCAATTTGTAGCGGGACTGCGACATTGCGGCGGACAAATCTGACACTTTTTGGGGACCAGTGACACCAATACAGTTATTAGTGCTAAGTATGTACTGTTACTGTATAAATGACACTGGCATGGAAGGGGTTAATACTGGGGGTGATCAAGGGGTTAAGTGTGCTCCTAAATTGTGCTTACTAACTGTGGGGGGTGGAGGGGGGCTCTCTGTGAGAGACACACAGAGATCTGTGTTTCAGCTTAGCTGAGACACACAATCTCACTGTGCCTGTCTAACAGGAGAGCCGCCTGCTTTGTTTACATAGGCAGGCGGCTCTCCTGTCAGTTTCTCTAAAGATCGAAGGGGGCCAACGGCGATCGCGCCCACTCCTCCGGTGGTTTGGCTCCCACTGTGTCTAATCACAGCGGGAGCACGCCTCCGAGACCGCGTGCACATAATCACGTAGATCTAGGTGATTATGCACAGCCAAACCGAGTAAATCTGCGTGGGGCGGTCGGCAAGTGCTGAAAGCCTTCCCTTCAGTCTTGTACAGTTGTACAGACTCCTCTCCTGGACTGAAATGGCTTACTCTGATTTCACTGCATACTGTGAGCTTCTCACAATGTTCATTAACCACTCTACAACCGCTCACAGTAATACTACTGCGGCAGAGTGGTTCGTTATCGTCCAGCGACGTACTATTAACGTCGTTGGACACTCCCCCTTCTGGAGGCTCGCTCCCGCTGTTTTCATTCACAGCGGGAGTCGGGCCAGGGGAGGAGCAGCGGCGTTCGCCGCTGCTCTTACCCGATCGTCGGGGATCGAGTCTGGAGATCCGCCCGCTGTGTGTAAACACAGCGGGCGGATCTCCATAGTGACAGGGAGTGACAGATCGGACTGTTCGGCATAGCTGGACATCCGATCTGTCCATGACTCACACAGTCACCTCCCCCCCTACACGTCAGTAAGCACCAGGCATACATTAACCCCTCCCTCTCCAATAAAATTAACCCCTTCCCTGCCAGTGTCATTTTTACAGTAACAGTGCATATTTATAGCACTGATTACTGCAGTAATGTCACTGGTACCCCCAAAAGTGTCAAAAATGTCAGTCAAGGGTCCGATCTGTCCGCCGCAATGTCGCAGTCCCGCAAAAAAAATCGCAGATCGCCGCCATTACGCGTTAAAAAAAAACCCACCAAAAATGACAGAAATCTTTCCCTTTGTTAGTAAACGCAATAACTTTTGCGCAAACCAATCAAAATACGCTTATTGCGATTTTTTTTTACCAAACATATGTAGCATAAAACAAATTGGCCAAAAATGTTTAAAAAAATTGGTTTTTACATCTTTTTTGGGGGGAATTTCATATAAAAAAATGTTAAAAATATTGTTATTTTTTCAAAATAAACGCTCTTTTTTTGTTTATAGCGCAAAAAGTAAAAATCGCACAGGTGATCAAATACCACCAAAAGAAAGCTCTGTTTGTGGGAAAAAAAGGACGTAAATTTCGTTTGGGTACGGCGTCGCACGACCACGCAATTGTCAGTTGAAGTCACAGCGCCGAATCGCAAAAAGTGGCCTGGACGGAAGACAGCAAAATCCTCCGGTGGTAAAGTGGTTAAGAGGATGCAACAAGTCAGATAGAGCCCGCCTCCTTTCCTGGCTGGAGGACGTCCTGGTATTATGTAGCTGTTTCTTCTCCAGCCTTATTGTTCCTGGCCCACCCCTTTCATTCATTGCATTTCACTTCATTCAATCATGGGGCTCAGTATAACGTGTGGGCAGTACTTAGGGTGGCCTACATGAAAATACATTCTGCTTAGGAACACCAGATTCTCTATCCATCTACATCTATATACCATTTCGGTATTTTTAAACCTCCTCTCAAGAGCCCAGCCCACTACTTGCATCAGGACTAAGGTCTATTGAGAGGAGTACTGATGTCGGGGGCTGTTGATCACTGTATAAAATAGCAGCAAATCAATGAAGATACCAAAAAAATGCATATTAATGGTATAATAATAAAAATGTACATAACTCAAAAGTGCAAAAAAAAAAAAGTCCACATTAATTCAACGTGCTCAATTAGTGATTGGTGAAATGAAGGTTCCGGGCTGAATAGTGGGCCACCACTTAAAGCGGAGTTCCAGGCACAGAAGAAAATTTTCAGTGAACATACCCCCGGGACAGTCAGGGCTAGTACATTCCACAATGGCTAGCCTCTGATCTGTCCCGGTTTGCACTTACCTGCAAGAAGAAATACTCACTTATAAAATTTCTTCCACAGCGTTGCCATCTCTCTTGTGGGCAGCTGAAGCCGGCGCGGTCCTCTTCTGCGTCTTCTTCCGCGTCTTCTTCTCCCAGAATGCGCCTGCACCGGCCCCTCTCGTCACTTCCGGTGCGGCGCCGCATTCCTCCACAGCTTCTGGGCATGCCCAGAAGTGACGAGCGGGGCCGGTGCAGTCGCATTGATTCCTGGGAGCGATGACGTTCAGCTCCCAGGAATCATTGCAAGCCAGGAAGTGACGGCGGAGCCGCGGCACAGAGGGATGAAGTGAAGAATAGGTGAGTATATTCGATCTCCAATTACAAGGTGAGTTAAAAAAAAAAAAAACCTAACTATCCAATTCCTTTTCAGGTGAAGGAGAACAAGCGGACGGGCACAAAAAAAAAAGATCGATTTTGTGCCCGGAACTCCGCTTTAAGTCCACTGCCTCCTTGATTCCACTCCCATCAGCTGCCAACTAGTTGCCCCCCATTTTCATGGTCAGCGCTACAAGCGCAGTGTAAACACAGTTATATCCAGAGATCCTCCTTAGATTGCCAACTCAGACCGAGCTTCTCCTCCCCCATGTAATACAAGAGGAAACAAAGGGAAACCCACTAGTGCAATACAGTTTTAAACTCAAACGTTTATTGATATTAAAGCTAACATAATTTCACTCACATAACATAAAACACTTAGAGTCGGTTCACACTGATCCGACTCAAAGTCATCCCGAGTTCGGGCGACTAATGAAGTCGCCCGTGCAGCGCGACTTCGGCGCAGCTTGCAACGACTTCCCATAATGGAAGTCAATGCAAGTTGCTCCGGCTTTGCCAAAAAATAGTGCAGGAACCTTTTTCTAAGTCGGAGCGACTTGAGTCGCTCTGATTAGAACGGTTCCATTGCACAGCATTGGAAGCTACTTGTCCAAGTCGCCTGACAAGTCGGATCACTGTGAACCGGCAGTCAGCGCATGTAAAATAGGAGTCTGGGGTGTTTCCCACGTCCTCACCACCTCCATGCTGGTTCACCAGACATAGAGGAACCGCCGCCGATCACCCGATCACCTCCCTGATCTGCCGTGTAGCCACGACCGACGTGTTTCATCATATCCGACATTGTCAAGCATGGAGGTGGTGAGGACGTGGAGAACACCCCAGACCCCTATTTTACATGCGCTAAATGTTTTATGTTATGTGAGTGCAATTATGTTGGATTTAATATCAATAAACATTTGAGTTTAAGCGCCGGTTCACATTACCGCGACGCTACTTGCAGGGGCGACCTCCGAGATCGCGCGCCGCGACCTCGGAGCGGCCGCCACGGACTTCATAACATTGAAGTCTATGGCGGTCGCCTCCTGGTCGCCCCAAAGAAGCTCCGGACCCTTTTTCTAGGTCAGAGCGACTTGTGTCGCTCCTATTAGAACGGGTCCGCAGCTTCCCTATGGGAGGCGACCTGCGGCGACCTGTGAGGCGACCAGGTCGCCTCACAGGTCGCCCCAGTGTGAACCGGCACTAAAACTGTATTGCACTAGTGGGTTTCCCTTTATTTCCTCTTGTATTACATGGGAGAGGAGAAGCTCGGTCTGAGTTGGCAATCTAAGGAGGATCTCTGGATATAACTGTGTTTTACACTGCGCTTGTAGCCCTGACCATGAAAATCGGGGGCAACTAGTTGGGGTGAGTTGCCTGCTGATGGGAGTGAAATCACGGAGACGGTGGACTTAAGTGGTGGCCCACTATTCAGCCCGGAACTTTCATTTTACCAATCACTAATTGAGCACGTTGAATTAACGTGGACATGTTTTTTTTTGTTTTTTTTTTATGCACATTTTTATTATTATACCATTAAAGCGGAGTTCCGGCCTTGGGGGGGTCAATATGAGCTAAAAATACCCCCGGGACAGTCAGGGCTAGTACATTCCACAATGGATAGCCTCTGAACTGTCCCGGGTCGCACTTACCTGTAAGAAGAAATACTTACCTTGAAAAGTTCTTCTCCAGCGCTGCCATCTCAGGTGTGGGCAGCTGAAGCCACAGCGTCCCTCTTTGTGTCCTCTTCTGTGACGTCGGAGTCCCACAATGCACTGCACCGGCCCGATCGCCACTTCTGGTGCAGGCGCGGCATCCCTGCACAGCTTCTGGGCATGCCTAGAAGCTGTTTAGCAGTGAATGCCGCGCCTGCACCGGCAGTGACAAGCAGGGCCGGTGCAGGTGCATTGATTCCTGGGAGCGATGACGTTCAGCTCCCAGGAATCAATGCAAAGAGGAAGTGACGGCGCGGCGGCCGCAGAGGGAGGAAGTGGAAGGAAGGTGAGTATATTTTCTTCTATAATAAGGTAAGTGATCAAAAAAAAAAATCGGCACTATCCATTTCTCTTTTAGGTTCCCCTTAGCAAGCGGATGGCCCAAAATAGATTTTGTGGCCGGAACTCCGCTTTAACCACTTGCCGTCTGCTCACTAGAGCACTACTGCGGCAAAGTGGCTCGATAACGTCTGACGACGTAGTACTACGTCGGCAGACATTCCCCGGCGCCGGAGGCTCGCTCCCGCTGTATTCAGTCACAGCGGGAGTCGGGCCAGGGGAGGAGCAGCAGCGATTGCCGCTGCTCTTCCCCGATTGTCGGGGAATCGAGTGTGGAGATCCGCCCGCTTGTGTAAACAAAGCGGGCGGATCTCCTAAGTGACAGACAGGGTCAGATTGCAGGGTTCAGCATAGCTGAACATCCGATCTGTCCCTGTGTCACATAGTCCCCTCCCCCCCACACACGTCAGTAAGCACCAGGCATACATTAACCCCTCCCTCTCCAATAAAATTAACCCCTTCCCTGCCAGTGTCATTTTTACAGTAACAGTGCATATTTATAGCACTGATTACTGCAGTAATGTCACTGGTACCCCCAAAAGTGTCAAAAATGTCAGTCAAGGGTCCGATCTGTCCGCCGCAATGTCACAGTCCCGCAAAAAAAAAACGCAGATCGCCGCCATTACTCGTTAAAAAAAACACCAAAAATGACAGAAATCTTTCCCTTAGTAAACGCAATAACTTTTGCTCAAACCAATCAAAATACGCTTATTGTGATTTTCCCTAAAACGTCTTTCAGGACAGCACCTTAGAGAGATGGCTCCTCCCTCTCCTCATCAGGAAACACCCCATCCACCAGATTTTAAAAGGAGGCTTCTCCCACCATTCATCAGTTTTTGTGTTTCCTCCGGCCGAGGAACACCTCTGTGGGGAGCTGGGCTCTTAAGGTGCTATCCTGAGAGACCGGGCTTCCTACGTCCACCTACCCTTTTTTGGAGACGATTGCTTCTCCCATTCACGCGACCGACTGCAGTGCATGGGCTCCTTCTTCCTCTTCAGTGCTCTAGGCTGAGTCAAGACCCCGCAGAGCACAGCCCTGGGAAGGCATCTTGGAGGAGCGGAGCGATTTTTCTTAGGTCCGCCGCCTTTTTTTCAAATTTGCCGCCATTTCTCCGGATCGAGTGACGCTCGTCCGGACCGGAAGTGAGGTTCCGGAAAGGGCAGCATTCTGCAGGGGGCGTATGGCGTCATTTCCGCCGGACGCAGAGGAAGAAGGGAGGAGCAAGCTGGTGCCTTATTCCGGATCCGGTCCAGTGCAGGTGCGCTTTGGTCTCCGGAACCGGTACCGAAGCCACGGGTGATACCGCTGCCAAGCGATGGAAGCTTCTTCAGCGAGTGGGACAGGCACAGGCACCAGTAAGGCCCAGGTAAGGGGTATCTTTATATGGCCTATCTTACTGTGGGGTCTCTCTCCATCCCTTTTATCTTTCCCCCCGGTGGCTGGGGGCCTGTCAGGGCACATGGGACTTCCCTTTAAATGTCTTTCTGTGCACCTTTGGTGGCCCTGAGAATCAGGCTGACTTTTAAGAAGCATGTGTATGTTTTCCCATTCATGTCTTCCAGGCTAAAAGCTCTGAAACTGTTTTCAAGAGAAAGTGTCCTTCATGCAAAGCAAAGTTGTCGGAAAGTTGGAAAAAGACACTTTGCCAGGGATGTATTGATGCACTAGTAAAGGAAGAAGCATCTACAGTTTGTGGCGATTTAGTCGCATCTGTAAGGAAGGAATTGGATGCTACCATCCAATCTTTTCGGTCATCCCTACAGGACCCTGCCCTGAGTCAGCCATCAGCCTCACTGTCCTCTCAGGGTTCACAATTGCTTCCTTCGGTGGGGACAGAAGGGGTTCCTTCCACCCAAGGAGATAATTCCCCCTCACATTCCAAGGAGGATTCAGAGGAAGAAGAGGAGGGAGGGGCACAAAGCAGGCCCACTAAATACAAACTATCCTTAGAGCAAGTGGATGGTCTCCTGAGGGCAGTTTACATCACCCTGGGTCTAGAGGAGGAAAAGAAGGAACTGTCCCTACATGACAAAATGTATGCAGGCTTGGAAGAGCCTAAGGGCCATATCTTCCCAGTGCATCAGACCATCTCAGATGCAATAAAACATGAGTGGGCTGATCCGGAAAAGAAAACCTTCTTCCCTAAAGCCTTTAAAAGGCGATTTCCTTTTGATGAGGACCCAGGAGCTCCCTGGAATAAGATGCCAAAGATTGATGCAGCCTTCTCCCAGGTTTCTAGGTCAACAGACTTAGCATTTGAAGACATGGGAATACTGAGGGATCCCATGGATAAGAAGATGGACCAGCAACTTAAGAGATCCTGGTAATCCATCATGGGGAGTCTGAAACCTGCCATGGCAGTAACCTGTGTGTCCAGGAATTTGGAATACTGGCTTAGCCAGCTAAAAGCACACATCACAGCAGACTCACCTAAACAGGAAATTTTGGATTCCTTTTCCACGCTCTCCACGGCCATAGCCTTCATTGCTGACGCTTCAGCAGAGTCAGTGAAGATGACAGCAAGATCTGCAGCTTTATCCAACTCAGCCAGAAGGGCTCTTTGGTTAAAGACATGGCCTGGAGATACAGCTTCTAAACATAAGCTGTGTGGACTTCCTTTTCAAGGGGATCTACTATTCGGGCCTGGGCTAGACTCTGTTCTAGATAGAACAGCAGACAAAAAGAAGTCTTTTCCTGTGAAGAAGAAACAGGCAGCAAAGAAGCTTTTTCGACCTCAAAAAGCTCAGCAAAATAGCAGACCCCAGGAGAAGAGAAGAAACTGGTCGACACAAAAACCCAAAGGGAAAGGAGGTGTTCTCTTCCATCCTCCTGTGTCAACCAACAAAACACAATGAATTCAAAGCACTCCCTTTCGGGCTATCATCCTCCCCTCGTATTTTTACGAAGGTAATGGCAGAGTGTCTAGCTCCCCTCCGCCTTCAGGGAATCTCTGTGGTGCCTTACCTGGACGACCTGCTTTTCTTTGCCCCGTCAAAGGAAAAACTTCAAGAGGACCTGCACAAGGCAAGAGGTCATCTAGAAGCTCTGGGATGGATAGTGAACATCAAGAAATCTAATCTCACACCGGCTCAGCGGGTTCAGTTCCTAGGGTTTCAGTTATGCTCTGTGGAACAAAGAATCTTCCTACCAGAAGACAAACAGGTCAAAATACAGAATTTGGTAGCAAGGCTACAAACAAATCAGTGGTGGTCGATCAGAGAGATCATGTCAGTCCTTGGAAACCTGACTGCATCAATTCCAGCTGTCCAATGGGCAAGGCTGCATTTTCGACCACTCCAATATTTCCTCCTCAGAATCTGGGATCACAATCCAGAGACTTTGGACTTAAAGGTAAAAATCCCCACCAAGGTCAAGAGGTCCCTTTGGTGGTGGAGAAATCGGATAACCTTGTCTCAGGGTTTGGCCTGGTCCTTCCCGGCAGACCAGAGGTTAACAACGGATGCCAGCAGGTGGGGGTGGGGAGCCCACTGGAACCAAAACCTGGCACAGGGGGTTTGGTCTCAGACCGAGACAAGAAAATCCTCAAATTGGAAGGAATTAAAGGCAGTCGGCCTAGCCCTAACTGCCTTCTCTCAAAATCTTCAGGGGACTCATGTTCAAGTCCTTTCAGACAACGCCACTACAGTGGCATATCTAAACAAGCAAGGGGGCACAAGAAGCAAAACCCTACAGCTTTTGGCAACGGAAATTCTGCAATGGGCGGAAAGGCAGTTACTTTCCTTGTCAGCAATCCACCTAAAAGGTACACTAAACAGTGTGGCGGATTATTTAAGCAGGCAGAAGATCCGAGAAGCAGAATGGAGCTTGAACCCAGAAGTCTTCATGTTGATAACCAAGACTTGGGGAAAGCCAGAGGTGGATCTGTTTGCAACGAAAGAAAACGCAAAACTTCCACTTTACTTCTCACTCCACAGAAACGACAACTCTCTGGGAGTAGATTCCCTGGCACATCCCTGGAGGTTCAGGTTGGGGTATGCCTTCCCCCCCTTCCAGCTCATTCCGTTGGTATTGAGAAAAATCCAAATGGAAAGAGCCTCAGTGATCCTGATCACACCTTATTGGCCCAAAAGGGTTTGGTTTTCGACTGTCCTTCAACTATCAGTCAAACCTGCTTTTCAGCTCCCTCTTCGTCAAGACCTACTGCTTCAAGGTCCAGTCTATCATCCAGAAGTGGAAAAGCTAAAGCTCACCGCCTGGTATCTGAGGAGCAACTGCTGAAAAGGAAAGGATTTTCAGACGCATTAATTGCTACTCTACTTTCCAGTAGGAAAAAAGTCACAAGGAATATATATGCAAAAGTTTGGAAGACATATAATACCTGGTGTGAATCGAAAGATCAAAAATTGAACAGTATTACTTCAATTTTGGAGTTCCTACAGGAGGGCGCAGGAAAAGGTTTGGCAGTAAGTACCCTCAAGGTACAAGTTACAGCCCTGGGGGTATTCTTGGAAAGGCCCATTTCTTCAGAATCTTTAATCATCAGATTCTTCAGGGCCCTTACCCGCTCCAGACCAGTGCCTGTCAGAAGCTTCCCCAAATGGGACTTGTCGGTGGTTCTTCAGGCCCTCACAAAGGAACCTTTTGAACCACTAGAAACGGTTACACTAAAAAACCTTACCCTCAAGACGGTCTTCTTGGTGGCAATAACATCAGCAAGAAGAATCAGTGAATTACATGCTTTATCAGCTATCGAACCTTTCTTGTCCATATATCCAGACAGGATAATTCTCAAGACGGATCCAGGGTTTCTCCCAAAAGTAGCTTCAACGAGAAACCGCTCACAAGAAATTGTGTTACCTACCTTCTGCCCTAATCCATCAGGAGATAAGGAAGAAAGCTTTCACTACCTAGATGTAAGAAGGGTTCTTATACACTACTTGGAGGTTACTAAAGAGTTTAGATCATCAAACTCTCTTTTTGTTCTTTTCTCTGGCAACAAAAAAGGTCGCCAGGCATCAAAAGGATCAATAGCCAGATGGCTCAGATCCGCTATTTCAGAGGCTTACTCCCAAATGAAATTGTCTCCCCCACAGGGGATCAGAGCTCACTCTACTAGAGCGTTAGCCACTACATGGGCAGAGAAAGCTGGTGCCACTCCAGATCAGATCTGCAAAGCGGCTACGTGGTCAAGCTACTTTACATTTGCAAGACACTATAGGTTGGACCTTTTGGCAGCTGAAGATCAGGCTTTTGGCAGAAAGGTCCTGCAAGCTGTGGTCCCTCCCTAAATTGAGTAAGTCTCGATAATCCTCTCTAAGGTGCTGTCCTGAAAGACGTTTTAGGGAAAATTCAAGTTAGACTTACCGGTAACTTGTTTTCCAATAGTCTTTCAGGACAGCAGGAGGATCCCGCCCTATTGTATAAAATGTATTGCTGTGATTAACCATATCTGTTTATGTGTTCCAGCATGGGCCGGAGGTACTCTTCTACAAACTGATGAATGGTGGGAGAAGCCTCCTTTTAAAATCTGGTGGATGGGGTGTTTCCTGATGAGGAGAGGGAGGAGCCATCTCTCTAAGGTGCTGTCCTGAAAGACTATTGGAAAACAAGTTACCGGTAAGTCTAACTTGAATTTTTTTTTACCAAACATAGGTAGCAGAAAACAAATTGGCCAAAAATTTAAAAAAAAATTAGATTTTTACATTTTTTCGGGGGAATTTCATATAAAAAAATGTGAAAAATATTGTTATTTTTTCAAAATTTACGCTTTTTTTTTTTTTTTATAGCGCAAAAAGTAAAAATCGCACAGGTGATCAAATACCACCAAAAGAAAGCTCTGTTTGTGGGGAAAAAAAAGGACGTAAATTTTGTTTGGGTACGGCGTCGCACGACCGCGCAATTGTCAGTTAAAGTCGCACAGTGCCAAATCGCAAAAAGTGGCCCAGACTTAAGACAGCAAAATCCTCCGTTGGTAAAGTGGTTAATATGCATTTTTTGGTATCTTCATTGATTTTCTGATATTTTACACAGTGATCAACTTATGCACATATTTGAGCACTTACTCTGTTTAAGGGTATTTTTGCGCAGCTTGTGGGAGTATGCCTTTTCACTTTTGGACATTTATTTCTATTTTGAAGCTGCTGCACACAGATTTGTTGTTTTGATTGTCACATTTACACCATTGTGTGAGCCCCCGTTCACACTGGAGCGACCTGTCAGGCGACCTGGTCGCCTGACAGGTCGTCTTCCATAGAGAAGCTGCGGACCCGTTCTAATAGGAGCGACACAAGTCACTCCGACTTAAAAAAAGGGTCCGGAGATTCTTTGGGGCGACCCGGAGCGACCTGCATAGACTTCAATGTTATGAAGTCCGTGCCGGCCGCTCCGAGGTCGCGGGGCGAGCAGCGCGCCGCAACCTATGAGGTTGCCCGGCAAAGTAGCGTTGCCCCAGTGTGAACGGGGCCTGAAGGATTTTTTAGCGCGAGAGCTTTTCTATTTATCATAACATTTCTTGTTTCAGAGTTCCCGTACAGACCATCTGCAAGTCAGGAGCCCCAGTATTATGCCTGGTGCCATTCAGAGAGGGCTTCATTGCCAGCCAAGGTATGAATGTCATTTATTGTCTTATCTCATCATACAGTAGCAGTGACTGGGGTGGCTGGTAATCACTTCCATGTGAAATCTGGGACAAACTATAAACTATCCTCCACTCTAAAGCAGAATTAAAGCAGCAGCAAAAGAGACTTGGAGAGAAGAAGATTTACACCGCTTCTCCGTTTTCATTCACTGCTCTGCCACTCCGTAAGGGTGCTAGCCTGGATCACCGGCCAAACTATAGAAGTGAAGAGATGCTGTGGATGGCTGCACACCTTGTGGACTTCATTCATCAAATTCGGCTACAAAAATATAAAATCACATTGGGGGGGGGGGGGAGTGTACCGACGCGTTTCATGCTATGTTTAATTATAATAAGTGTTATGATTAACCAGTTCTGGACCGGAAGGATTTGCCCCCTTAATGACCAGGCCATTTTTTTGCACTTCGGCACTGAAAATTGCACGGTCGTGCGACGCTGTAGTAAAATAAAATTGATGTCCTTTTTTCCCCACAAATAGAGCCTTTTTTTGGTGGTATTTGATCACCTCTGCGATTTTTTATTTTTTGCGCTATAAACAATAAAATAGCAATAATTCTGGAAAAAAAAAAAAACAATATTTTTTTACATTCTGCTGTATAACATTTCCAAAAAAATAATACATTTTTTTTTTTTTCATAATTTTAGGCTAATTTGTTTTCTGCTACATATTTTTGGTAAAGAAAAATTAGCAATATTGGTTTGAGCAAAAGTTATCGCATCTACAAACTACGGGAAAGATTTATGTAATTTTTTATTTTTTACATTTTTTTTTCTACTAGTAATGGCGGCGATCAGCCTTTTTTTTTTTTTTTTTCCCAATGTCGGGACTGCGACATTGCGGTGGACAGATTGGACCCCTAACTGACATTTTTGACACTTTTTGGGGGACCAGTGACATTACTACATAATCAGTGCTATACATATGTACTGTTACTGTAATAATGACACTGGCAGGGAAGGGGTTAACTTAGGGGTGATCAAAGGGTTAAGTGTGAGCCTAGGGGAGTGTTTTCTAACTGTATGGGGGAGGAACTTTTGAAATGATCATGGAGACCTGCGTTCCTATATAGAAGGATCACAGGCGCTCTGTGATCATTTCAGAGAGAACAATGGTCAGCTGTGTTTACAACAGCTAATGGGCCATACACACTATAAGATTTTCTGAAGACTTTTACCTTTTAGATTTACCAAAACCATATAATATGAGGTCAAGCCCAAACACTTTCAATTTGTATGCAATCCGGCAGGCCCTTGCACTACATAGAAAAGGTAAATCTGAAGGAAAAAGTCTTCAGAAAATCCTATAGTGTGTATGGCCCTTAACCGTCCTTCTCTCTCAGCAGGGAGCGTTTGCTCAGCGGCAATCGTGGCCGCCGGTCCCGTGGATCGGCATCCCTGCTGCCTAGTGGGAGCAGGAGTGTGCCGCCGCCGGCGGGCGCTCGTCACCAAGCTCCACTCCCACGAACCAACGTACCCCTATGTCGTTTCGCACAGCCCAGCCAGCCTGCTGCAGTAAAACTTCGGCGGGCGGTTGGCAAGTGGTTAACCACTTTTTGCGATTCGGCACTGTGCAACTTTAACTGACAATTGCGCGGTCGTGCAACGCCGTACCCAAACGAAATTGACGTGTTTTTTTCCCCACAAACAGAGCTTTCTTTTGGTGGTATTTGATCACCTGTGCGATTTTTACTTTTTGCGCTATAAACAAAAAAAGAGCGACAATTTTGAAAAAATAACAATATTTTTCACATTTTTTTTTTATATGAAATTCCCCCCAAAAAATGTAAAAATCAAAATTTTTTAACATTTTAGGCCAATTTGTTTTCTGCTACATATTTTTGGTAAAAAAAATCGCAATAAGCTTATTTTGATTGGTTTGCGCAAAAGTTATTGCGTTTACTAACTAAGGGAAAGATTTCTGTCATTTTTGGTGTTTTTTTTTTTTTAACGAGTAATGGCGGCGATCTGCGTTTTTTTTTTTTTTTTTTGCGGGACTGCGACATTGTGGCGGACAGATCGGACCCTTGACTGACATTTTTGACACTTTTGGGGTTACCAGTGACATTACTGCAGTAATCATTGCTATTTATATGCACTGTTGCTGTAAAAATGACACTGGCAGGGAAGGGGTTAACTTTTATTGTAGAGGGAGGGGTTAATGTATGCCTGGTGCTTACGAACGTGTGTGGGGGGAGGTGACTGAGTGACACAAGGACAGATTGGATGTTCAGCTATGCTGAACCCTGCAAACTGACCCTGCCTGTCACTGTTTACACAAGCGGGCGGATCTCCACACTCGATTCCCCAACGATCAGGGAAGAGCGGCGGTCATCACCGCCGCTCCTCCCCTGGGCCGACTCCTGCTGTGACTGAATACAGCGGGAGCGAGCCTCCGGCGGTGCGCGCGCCGCCCACAAGGGGAGGAGTCCAGCGACGTAGGTCTACGTCACTGTACTGCGGCAAAGTGGTTCGATTCCATCCAGTCAATGTGACTAGTCGGCAAGTGGTTAAAGGAGATGTACAGCCAAAGCTGGTTTAGCTGTACTTCTCCTATGGATCACATGAGTGCAGTTCGTTCTGCACTCTTGTGACCCGTTTTCAGCAGAGAGCAGTCTGAGGTCCACTCTCTGCTAACATCACAGATGCCGGTCCAGGCACCGCGTCATCACTACCATGGAGTCAGGATCCGCCAAGTAACTGGGCCGACACCCGGCTCAGCCACTCAACAAGACGCTGAGAGCCGGCCGCTCCCCACCCCAGCGCTCCAATGAGCGAGGAGGGGGCAGAGCTCAGGGAGCTGTCAGAACCGAGTGATCCAACATCACCGGAAAAAAAAAGAGAATCCCATACTTCTCTTTAAGTGCTAGTATAGCATGAAATGCGTCAAATCTTCTCATCCCCCCACTGTGTTTTTTATATTTTTTTGTAGCTGAATTTGATCGATAAAGTCCACAAGGTGTGCAGCCATCTGGAGCATCTCTTCATTTCTACAGCAGCAAAAGTGTTAAATCTGCTTGTTGTCACTATGGTTGCTGAGCTATCTGAAAACGATTGACTAGATGTTCCTGCGAGTGAACGTTGTCACCCTAGGACAGGAAGTGTGTTACTGGCAGGATTATCAGATGATAATAAAGGACATAAAAGCCTAAAAAGAACAGTCACAAGGTTGCTAATAGGCTGTGTAACTCAACCAGCAGGAAAAGTCATCTTCCAGAAACAGTCCAATAAGATACTGGTCTACGCTCTAAACCACAGGTGTCAAACACAAGGCCCGTGGGCTGAATGCGGCCCCCCAGGCCATTTCATGTGGCCCCCGCACCTCTCTTGCAGCTGCAGCATCCCCCCTTGTCTTTGCCCCCACTTTGTCTCTGTAGTCGGCAGCAGAGAGGACAGAACTCCTTTGCCAGATTCTGCCCTCCTCTGTGTAGCTGCAGTAAGGCTCATCTTTGTCCACACCCCCCCCCCCCCCTTCTGAGCAGTCCAGTGCAGAGAGGAGAGCAGAACTCCTTCTGCAGATCCTGCACCTCTCTGTGCAGCCGAAACACCACCTTGCCTCTGCCTCCCCTGGTCTCAGCATTCAGCAGACTTCAGCCCTACTCTGGTTCTTGTCCAGACCCTGCACTTTCTCCCAGATCCACCCGCATCTACTTCCTGGCAGCAGCACAAGGTAAGGGGGTGCAGTGTGATTTAAGGAAGGGTGGGTGACTCTTGACTTCTGGTGGGGGGGGTTCTTGACATCCCAAATAAAGGTGTAAGGGGGTGTGGGGTGCTCTGGAGATCTAATCTTACAGATACAACCGGCCCTTTGAGGGCAACCATAATGCTGATGCGGCCCGCGATGAAATTGATTTTGACACCCCTGATCTAAACCATTTAGGCTACCATACACAATGCAGGGGGGGTGGGGAGGGGGCAAAAAGGGGGAGGATAGCTAACAATTCAAATAAACATTTGATTTAGCTCAACGTGTATGCTAACGAGAAGTTGTAAGAGATTAAACCTGGATCTCAGGATTTGTCACACTAAATTTAGATTTCTTAATTACTATAAAACAAGTTACTTTACAGATGTGCAGTATGTAGGAAACCCTTTGTTAGAACAATTCCTCATAAGTCTACATGTATGTATTGAGTTATACACGTCTTTATGTTTTTTCTGTATTCTCTGACTTCTGTAATTGTCTTTCTTTTGAAAATAAAGACATTTTTGATGTAAAAAAAGAAAACAAATGAAGTCACCCCCATCTAAGGACTGCTAAGCTGTATTATAGTGATCTTCAAACTGAGGCCTAGGGGCCGGATGTGGCCCTTTGCCTGCTTTTACCTGGCCCTTGGGGCACTATTTCATTCATTGACACCAACAATGGGACACGGTTCCCCCCAATGACACAAACGATTGGATGTTATTCCTCCCAATTAACCACTTAAGCCCCGGAGGATTTTCCTGCTAAACGACCAGGGGGTATTTTGCGATTCGGCACTGCGTGACTTTAACAGACAATTGCGCGGTCGTGCGACGCGGTATCTAAACAAATTTGGCGTCCTTTTTTTCCCACAAACAGAGCTTTCTTTTGGTGGTATTTGATCACCCGTGCGATTTTTACTTTTTGCGCTATAAACAAAAAAAGAGCGTACATTTTGCAAAAATAACAATATTTTTCCCTTTTTTTTATATGAAATTCCCCAAAAAAAAAAAAATGTAAAAATCAAAATTTTTTAAAATTTTCAGCCAATTTGTTTTATGCTACCTATGTTTGGTAAAAAAAATCGCAAAAAGCGTATTTTGATTGGTTTGCGCAAAAGTTATCGCGTTTACTAACAAAGGGAAAGATTTCTGTCATTTTTGGTGTTTTTTTTTTTTTAACGTGTAATGGCGGCGATCTGCGATTTTTTTTGCGGTACTGCGACATTGGGGCGGACAGATCGGACCCTTGACTGACATTTGTGACACTTTTGGGGTTACCAGTGACATTTCTACAGTAATCAGTGCTATATATATGCACTGTTACTGTAAAAATACACTGGTAGTGAAGGGGTTAACTTTATTTGGGAGGGAGGGGCTGTGTGTGTCCCTAGGGGCGTGCTTTCTACTGTGATTGGCTGTGGCTTGAGCTGTAAGGACACTGATCAACGGATCTACATACTAGATCCGAGAGATCAGTGTCTTTACAGCGAGGAGAATGACAGGTGGCTTGTTTACACAAGCTGCCTGACATTCTCCCTCTCCCCCGCCGATCGCCGAGTGACCGGCGGACATCGGGTCCGCTGGTCACACGCGCGGGGGGGGTCCGTGACCGCGCGGGAGCGCGCCTCCGCGGCGCGCGCTCGCTCCCCAGAGCCTCACAGGCGAGCGACGTAGACCTACGTCACTCTGCCTGTGAGGGGCCGACTGCCGCAGTAAATATACTGTGAGCAGTCGGCAAGCGGTTAAGCAAATGTTGGGGCACAATTCCTCCCACTGACACTAACAATAGGGCACTATTCCTCCCACTGACACCAATGATGGGGCACTATTCCTCCCACTGACACCAATGATGGGGCACTATTCCTCCCACTGACACCAACAATGGGGCACTATTCCTCCCACTGACACCAATGATGGGGCACTATTCTTCCACTGACACCAACAATGGGGCACAATTCCTCCCAATGACATCAGTGATGGGGCACTATTCCTCCCACTGATACCAATGATGGGGCATTATTCCTCCCAATGACATCAGTGATGGGGCACAAGAGAAAAGGAAGGAGCCCCCTGGGGTTTTTTAGCAGCAAATATCAACGTGACTATAGATGTATAAAAATATTATTCTTTATTGAAGACCATTTTTGTGATAAAAAATCTTAAGTACAAAAGCGTAAGATATGAGCTCTGGTTACAGATTTATATCAATTCACACACACCATTCCTCCCAATGACACCAATGATGGGACACTATTCCTCCCACTGACACCAACAATGGGGCACAATTCCTCCCAATGACACCAATGATGGGGCACAATTCCTCCCAATGACACCAATGATGGGGCACTATTCCTCCCACTGACACCAGTGATGGGGCACTATTCCTTCCACTGACGCCAATGATGGGACACTATTCCTCCCACTGACACCAATGATGGGGCACTATTCCTCCCAATGACACCAATGATGGGGCACTATTCCTTCCACTGACGCCAATGATGGGACACTATTCCTCCCACTGATACCAATGATGGGGCACAATTCCTCCCAATGACACCAATGATAGAACACTATTCCTTCCACTGACACCAGTGATGGGGCACTATTCCTCCCACTGACACCAATGATGGGGCACTATTCCTCCCAATGATACCAATGATGAGGCACAATTCCTCCCAATGACACCAAAGATAGGGCACAATTCCTCCCATTGACACCAATGATGGGGCACTATTCCTCCCACTGACACCAATGATGAGGCACAATTCCTCCCAATGACACCAATGATGAGGCACAATTCCTCCCAATGACACCAATGATGGGGCACAATGACAGCAATGATGGGGCACAATTCCTCCCAATGACACCAATGATGGGGCACAATTCCTCCCAATGACACCAATGATAGAGCACAATTCCTACCAATGACACCAATAATGGGGCATTGTTTACTCCAGCTGATGCTGGTACATTTTCTACTCCCCATGGCCACAGTCCGGCCCCCCTAAACCCTGAAGGACAGTAAACCGGCCCTTTGTTTAGAAAGTTTGGAGACCCCTGCTGTATTACAAGACATATTTGTTCTTCAGTTCTGCAGTAAGACCCTTCCAGAGAGGAAGGGAAAGTTAGACAGCATAACCGCAATGGCCTACAAATCTTATTTACATGCAGATAATAGACTTTCTCCTGATTTTACTCCTTGTGTTTGGTGTTCTCTTATTGGCAGGTGATGGGACCTGCTTCATCCTCCAGCAGGATTCTGACCATCTTTTAGAGCTCACAGAACCAGACTGTGAACCTGTGTACAAGGTAAGCACTTTATTCAACACCGATTGTGCAGTTTCCAAATATTTATACTGATTATTATTATTTTTATTACTATACTGGTTTTATATAGCTGATATATTAGACCTTATGCACGAGAGCCTTGGGCCATATGATGTCACATTTGCCCGGGAGCCACAGTTACTTCATGCAACCGCCTATAGAGAGCAATGGTTGTACACGGGTATATGCTGGTACCAGGGGCGTTACTACAGGGGTTGCAATTGCAACCGGGCCCCATGCTCCAGGGGGCCTGTGCGGCTCCCCTGTACACCTGGATAGGAGGGACGGTGGGGGCAGCATGTAGAGAAATCACTGTCCTCCTTTTTCCTCCTGTAGCTGCAGGAGGAAAATGGAGAAGATTGGTTCCTCTGTATGCTGCCCCCGCCACTCCTCCTATCCACTTCACTTGTGTTCTGCTGTCTCTGGGCCCCTGTGTGCCCCCTTGGTCCCCCCACACTTTTCTCCCTTCCCTCTCCTGTCGGCTGCTGCAGGGGATGTGTCACAATAGAGAACCAGGAAGGGGTTGATAGATGTGTTATTTACCAGCTCCTTCCTTTTCTGAATGGACAGAGTCCTAGTCAGTGACATTGTAAAAAAATAAAATAAAATGATAAAAAATAATACAATTAAAATATCAAAAAAAAAAAAAAAAACTACTGACACCAGTGGGTGAACTTCCAGGATCGAAAAGGTGACACTTGCGACCAGGCCCTGGCTCTGATTACCAGCACAGACCGACCCCCCCCCCGTCAGGAGAGCCACAGATCGGCCCTCCTGTACTCGTGGCTATCGGGCACAAACTGAGGAAAGCCAATCAACGGCACTTCCTATTTACTATGTGACCAGCTGTGATTGGACACAGCTGGTCACATGGTAAGGAGCCTACGTCAGTAGGCTCTTTACCGGGATCGGAGATGCGGTGAGTCAGTGACACACCGCAGCACCGATCGCCGCTCTGCGCGCCGAGAGATCTATCCTGCTGGACATCATATGACAGCCAGTCAGGATAATGCAAACACTTTGCCACCATCAATCTGCTATAGGGCAGGCGGCAAGTAATTAAACGTCACCGACTGTCTTATTAACCACTTGCTAACCGCCCCACACAGATTTACTGTGGCAGGACGGCTCGGCTGCGCATAATCACGTACAAATACGTGTGTAGCACCCTCCTAGGTAGGTGCTAGGTAGTGAGTATAGTTTTGGCTCTGTCTGCCTATCAGAGGAGCAGCAGGTAAAATCTATATTGCTGTCTGCTTATCAGGGAGCAGGATCTGTAGTTAGGTCTGCTCAGTGTGCACAGTGTGTGATTCATCTGGTCTAAGGGAGTGTCCCCGGCTGATCCAATGGGGAGGCACATAGGATGCTGGAGGAAACCTGGCCAATGACACACAGGCTTTTGGTACTGTCCCAGGGATTGGCACAGACAGGGGTCTCGGTGCATTATGGGGCAGGGTATAAAAAGCCACAGGCACATGAGGCAGGGGGTCTTTTGGCGGGAAGCAAAGTCCCAGAAGGAGGGTGGCGGCTGCCTGCTCTTCTGCTGCAGTTGGTGATGGTCACAGGCGGTCGGCCTGGTGAGCCAGTGGAGTGAGACTGAACCCAGAGGTCCAGGAGAGCTGACTGGAGGAGTTGGGGGCACTGCGAGAATCTGGAAAAACAGTATCGTGAGTACAGAGGATCTTGCCCAGGGGTCTGCCCAGGAAGGGGACCACTCCGGGAGTATAGTCAGTGGATGGGTGTCAGCAAGTACATAGAAAGGGGGTACTGGGGGAGTACCCTGAAAAGAAATACAAATAGGAACATTTACCTCAGCTTCATTCAAGTGGCAGGATGAAATAGCAGCCTTGCCGCATTCTTAAGCTAGAAGTCCTCTGAATTGTGAATAGTTCAACAGTTGGAGTATTCCACTCATCCCTTCTCCCATCCCAATATACAATAAAACCACAAAAACAACAACTCCTAGACTGATCATTGCCTGAGCCAAGAACATAAAGTGTTAAGTGTTGCTACGGGTAACCCAGGGGAATCCAAAGGTCTCATTTATCAGTAGTCCTCTAGGGGGCAATGCTACATGTCATTATGTGCACGCGGTATCGGAGGCGCACGCGTGCCACCGGAGCCGCGCTCCTGCTGTGATTAGACACAGTAGGAGCCAGACTGCGGAAGGAGCGGGCTCGAATGCCGCCAGACTCCAGTGATCTTCAGAGAAACTGACAGGAGAGCCGCCTGCCTATGTAAACAAAGCAGGCGAGTCTACTGTCAGCCAAGCACAGAGAGATAATGAGTTTCAGCTAAGCTGAAACACCGATCTCTGTTTGCCTGTCACAGAGCCCCCCACCCACAGTTAGTAAGCACATATAGGCATACATTAACCCCTTTGATCACCCCCAGTATTAACCCCTTCCCTGCCAGTTTCATTTATACAGTAACAGTGCATATTTTTAGCACTGATTACTGTAGTAATGTCACTGGGCCCCCCAAAAGTGTCAAGAATGTCAGTTAGGGGTCCGATCTGTCCGCCTCAATGTTGCAGTCCTGCTAAAATTCGCTGATCGCCACCATTACTAATAAAAACTAAAAAATAAATAAATAATTTAAAAAATCTATCCTATAGTTTGTAAACGCGATAACTTTTGCGCAAACCAATTAAAATACGCTTTTTGGGATTTTTTTTTTTACCAAAAATATGTAGCAGAATACAAATTGGCCAAAACTGATAAAACAAATTAGATTTTTTACATTTTTTTATTGGGAATATTTTATAGCAGAAAGTAATAAAATAATATATATATTTTTTTCAAAACGGTCGCTCTTTTATTTGTTTATAGCGCAAAATCTAAAAACTGCACAGGTGATCAAATACCACCAAAAGAAAGCTCTGTTTGTGGGGGGAAAAGGACATCAATTGTATTTGGGTACAGCGTCGCAAGACTGCGCAATATTTAGTCAAAGTAACGCAGTGCCGAATCGCAAAAAATGGCCTGGTCATTAAGGGGGTAAAACCTTTCAGAGCTGAAGTGCTTAATTAGGCTGAATCCTTCAGCGAGGCTGCCCCCATATATCAAAGTGACCCCAAGAAATGTGTGTGTGTGGGGGGGGGGGGGGTTCTCCAGAAAAAAATGGATTTTTGACTTACCGTAAAATCCTTTTCTCTTAGGTTCATTGACAGACGCAGTCCTCGTATGCATATCAGTAGGGTAATACCGCCCTCTATAGGAGTAGGACACTAGGCAGAAAGAATTTCTGGCTACGCCTATATGGGCAGTCCCAGGGGGTATACTCTCTCACTTCCTGCATAGGATGTCCGTTTTGTATCAAAGCAGTGTCAGAGAAAAGTACACTAACCCACTCAAGAATTAGAGGGGCGGGTGCTGCGTCCGTCAATGAACCTAAGAAAAAAGGATTTTACGGTAAGTCAAAAATCCAGTTTTCTCTATCGTTCGTCGACGGACGCAGTCGTTTTATGCATATCAGTAGGGACCACCAAAAATGACAAACACAAGGGTGCACCAGCCTAGTGCATTATCCTTAAAAAGTTTATCAAAATAATGGAATAAAAAATACTCACAAACGAGTTCTTGATAAAGGCATATCAGACAAAATATAGAGTCATCAGGTTCGAGATCAAGATTGGATTGTCCCCCGAAGCTGTATAGGCTTACGTGTTTCGAGGTATCGCCTCTTCTTCAGAGCCTGGAAAGCATGTCTAAGCCTATGCTTTTATATACTAGACAATGACTCCAAGAACCAGATACAATTGGATAGGGACCCTCCCTCTCCAGGGCGTGTGCATGAGGTTCCCGCCCACAAAATATACATCCATTGTGATGGAATATCACCCCCAAGAAGGAAGTGATGATATGTTACTCAATAAGATGATATAAACATGAAGTAGTGGTAGTATTACTGTCAGAACATAAATTAGCCAAAGGCAGCAGAAACAAAATCCGAGATGGAGGCACCACACCGCAAGATGTGACAAGCCAAATCAGAAAACACTTAGGTCCAGATCAGCACAGTGCATATACTACTGCCAAGCAGTACCAACAGGAGTAGGAGTAATCATATTATTAGTAGAGACCCCTGTCTCATTAGCCTGTACATCACCACAGCAATAGTCTGCAGGGAAGAGCAATAGTCTGCATAAACACTGGGGTCCATACATATTGTTGTTACAGGAGTAGGAGTAATCATATTGTTAATAGAGATTCCCCTGTCTCACCAGCCTGTACATATCAGTAGGGACGTCCCAAAGCAGTACCCAAATGAGGGGTGGGAACAGCAGAACAAAGAAAAAACAGTCCCCATGGCCAACCAGGCAACACTGAAATCATCAGAACAACCAGATGAGGTCCACCTGAAAACAAACAGAAAAACACCCTAAAGGAAGGCCAAGGGACCCCCTAAACCGCGGCATGCAAAACCTTGTGGCCAAAGAAGGCATTCGCAGATGCCATCACTTCCACCTTATTAAATTTGGTAAAGGTGTGAACAGACAACCAGGTCACCGCCTTGCACACCTGAAGCACAGATGCCTGATGGTGAAAAGCCCAGGAAGCACTCAGCGCCCCCGAGTAGAGTGCGCCTTGACAGGGAAAGGTGGAACCTGACCCTTAATGGAATAACCCTGCACCACCGTCTGTCTGATCCATCTGGAAACAGTCGCAGCAGACGCAGGCAGCCCTTTCGTTGGGCCATCCCTGAGCACAAAGAGAGAGTCAGACTTGCGAAAAGACTCGGTAGACGCCAAATACACCCTGATCGCCCTTACTACTAAAAAATGACTTCTATGCCAGGACCAAAGATCCCAGCAAGAAACTTAGGTCCTTACTCCTGACTAGGCAGATTAAAACTGACATCCTATGCAGGAAGAGAGAGGGTGTACCCTCCGGGACTGCCCATAGGCGTAGCCAGAAATTCTTTCTGCCTAGTGTCCTACTCATGTAGGGGGCGGTATTACCCTACTGATATGCATCAGAGGACTGCGTCCGTCAATGAACGATAGAGAAATTCAGGTATGTTGAAAGCAGTAAAAGGCACCATACCAATGCTGTTAGAGTTCAAAGTGGACTTTTATTAGATAATTATTAGGATGGGTGGTCCTATCTATTTCAGGGGTTCACATGTTCCCCGTTTATCACTTTCACATGTGCGGTAACCACTCTCATGACTAATATGCATTTCAGGGATTCACATGTTCCCCGTTTATCACTTTCACATGTGCGGTAACCACCCTCATGACTAATATGCATTTCAGGGGTTCACATGTTCCCCGTTTATCACTTTCACATGTGCGGTAACCACCCTCATGACTAATATGCATTTCAGGGGTTCACATGTTCCCCGTTTATCACTTTCACATGTGCGGTAACCACCCTCATGACTAATATGCATGTTAGGGATTCACATGTTCCCCGTTTATCACTTTCACATGTGCGGTAACCACCCTCATGACTAATATGCATGTTAGGGATTCACATGTTCCCCGTTTATCACTTTCACATGTGCGGTAACCACCCTCATGACTAATATGCATTTCAGGGGTTCACATGTTCCCCGTTTATCACTTTCACATGTGTGGTAATGTGCCGCTCCCATGCTTGTCCCATCACACCGCATTCTTGTGCACATCACATGCAATGTCTGTACGGTGCAATTTGAGCCATACATCTTGTATGGCTCAAATCGCATCCCATCTGCACCAAGATGGTGCAGGACCCTTTTTTTTTTTTTCTTGCCCCTGAATCCCATCTTTCACACCCATGCGATGAGATTTTGACATTTGCACTGTGTTTTGCAATCTGCTTCGGGGTGTCGTTAATCGAACAATCTATCATTGACACCTGCAGCAGATCGCATGGACGGCGTGCGATTGCCAAGCGATGGGTGAAATCCGGGAAAACGCAGCGAATCTTGTGCGTTTCCTGCATCACATTAGTGTGAATTGGGCTCAGCCTAGTTGGGTGGGGAGAATAGGTGACACAGCTCAGCAGTCTGAGATTCACCAGTCCTCCAACTACTTTGGGGAGGTTTCAGAGGCAGGATTGGGTACAGCAGCCACCAGTCTTGTATATAGGATGTTGATTACACGTAAAGTGCTGTAAATGTTGCATTTCTCCAAAGATTGAGCAGCATCTGATGCTTTGCCTGCAAAGAGAATATAATATCTGGTAAAGGTAGAAATGGTGCTAAAGAGAAGGGGTATGGCGCTGCCTAGGTGACCAGTAAATCAGTGTTCTATAAAGAATAACAAGGGTACATGAATAATCCAAGGTCAAACACTGATAATAATACAAATCCAATGCAAATCAGTAACACATTCAAGTAGACTGAAAGAAAAGTGACTGGTGCTGTGGAGTGTTAGAAACACTAAACGATAATCAATAGTGGTGAATCCTTAAAAATATGTTAAAAAACGATAAATAATGTGACCATAAACGTATATATACAAAAGGGTGAATAAATATATGGTGACCCCAATACTCTATTCAAAATATTAATAAATATATGAATAAATAAATAAAGTGGCAGTGTGCATAACTATGATAAATGACAGTGTGCAACAAATATATGGTGACTAGATATCAGCAACAGTCCATATATAGCATGCAACACAGACCATGGATCCTCAGGTAGTGATGGCAGTGGTAACCCTGTGGTTGGTATAGTGGTGGGGTGCTCATCCCTGGAGTAAGTAGCACACTCACCGTAAATACCCACCCCACACAGGGGTATAGAGCGGGTGTGTATATATATACAGTATATATATATATATATATATGTGGATTCCTCTGGGGGTCTTGATGTATGGACCTGACACTCTTGAGTGGGTATCCTGGGGGGCCTCTCTAAGGTTCCTAGGGAAATGGATGGGGATGTCCCCTGGGGTCTCCTAATCCCAGGTACCTGGGTCCTCCTAGAGATCCTACTCCAAGTCCTCCTTAAGTTCCTCAGAGCGTTGGGGTAAGGGGTACATTCGTGGGAGATGAGAAAAGGGCAGAAATCGTGTTATACCGTTGGATAAGATTTTATTGAAAAATATAAGGCAGGTACTCACAGTATCATAGGTTTAAAAGTGCAATGGATAAGCAGCTGGAACACAATGCGTTCCTCCTGGAGCCGGAAACGGAACTGATGATACGGCGCTGTACGCGTTTCGTCATAGACGTCCTCAGCAGCATCAGGTAGAAAAGGACTTTTACAATACTGATAGAAAATAAATAATTCCGACCAGAGTTCATCTTTAAATCTGTGTATAATATGTCTCCCTTCTCCTATTCAGCATTGCCTTACTCTGTGACACCATTGATAAATGTCCCCATCTTCCCTCCCAGGTGGCGGTCTCTGAGAAGTTGGTTTACACTTGCTGCAGAGACGGAATTGTCCGCAAATACCAGCTGACAGACTTGTGACCGACACCCTCTGTAGGAACACTCGATGGAACCGGACTCCTGATAGAACACAACCAAAGGACACATTGATGGACAAGTGTGATGGAAGAGCCTGCGATGTACAGACTTACCTTTCCTGGAACTTCAATATAAAACCCAAAGAGCAGATTTCCTTCATCGGCATTTTCCAGTCTGTGAATTCCGGACTTCTTTCTGCACCCCAGCCGCTTATGTATTCACTCCTTTCTTCTATATGCAGAATGTCCAAATCTAGATTACTGGCACGTCAGAGAGGTATCAAAGTGAACCTGGGAGGACTGAATGATGCCTAAAAATGCTGACTTGCTTCTAAAGGCGCAGACCCCAGGCTGTCATCTTCATCCTGACTTCTCTACCTAGTAAGGTACTGACCAGGAACAGGCATGAGATCAGCAAAGTCCAAAAAGAAAAATAGACTCCCTTCCTTCTTACTTATTCCAGGTTGGTAACTCACTAGGTCTGCCTTTCTCAACCTTTTTACCCCAGAAAAACAACCGAGTCTTGGGGAGCTCCTGCCAAAACGAATCCCTTACATTGGTGATCAGTGGGAAGAATGCCCCTCCCCCTTGCATTGGTGATCAGTGGGAAGTATGCCCCTCCCTTACATTGGTTGTCATTGGGAAGTATGCCCCCCCCCCCTTACATTGGTGGTCTGTGGGAAGTATTCCCCTCCCTTACATTGTTTGGCATTGGGAAGTATGCCCCCCCCTTACATTGGTGGTCTGTGGGAAGTATGCCCCCCCTTAAATTTGGTGGATAGTGGGCAATACACCCCCCTCCCTTACATTAGTGATCAGTGGGAAGAATGCCCCCCTTACATTGGTGGGAGGTATGCCCCCCTTACCGCCCATATATTGGTAGTCAGTGGGAAGAATGACCGCTTTACATTGGTGATCATTGGGAAGAATGACCCCTTCCGTTGGTGGGAAGTATGCCCCCCCTTACATTGGTAGTCAGTGGGAAGTATTCCCCCCTTTCCCCCCTTACATTGGTATTCGGTAGGAAGTATTCCCCCCTTCCCCCATACATTGGTAGTTGGTGGGGCGTATTCCCCCCTTCCATTGGTAGTTGGTGGGGCGTATTCCCCCCTTCCCCCTTACATTGGTAGTTGGTGGGGCGTATTCCCCCCTTCCCCCTTACATTGGTAGTTGGTGGGGCGTATTCCCCCCTTCCCCCTTACATTGGTAGTCGGTGGGGCGTATTCCCCCCTTCCCCCTTACATTGGTAGTTGGTGGGGCGTATTCCCCCCTTCCCCCTTACATTGGTAGTTGGTGGGGCGTATTCCCCCCTTCCCCCTTACATTGGTAGTTGGTGGGGCGTATTTCCCCCTTCCCCCCTTACATTGGTAGTTGGTGGGGCGTATTCCCCCCTTCCCCCTTACATTGGTAGTCGGTGGGAAGTATTCACCCCTTCCCCCTTACATTGGTAGTTGTTGGGAAGTATTCCCCCCTTCCCCCTTACATTGGTAGTCGGTAGGATGTATGCCACCCTTTCCACCCTTACATTGGTAGTCGGTGGGAAGTATTCCCCCTTTCCCCGCTTACATTGGTAGTTGGTGGGAAGTATTCCCCCCTTACATTGGTAGTCGGTAGGATGTATGCCACCCTTTCCACCCTTACATTGGTGATTATTGGGAAGAATGACCCCTTACATTGGTGGGAAGTATGCCCCCCCCCCCCCTTATCTGGTAGGTAATATTCCACTCATTTTCAGGGTGTAACATGAAACCTGGTTGCATACACCATCCCCCTAAACCCAAACCGCCCCCCTTTACCTGAACCTTGCCGTGGGTTGTTTTTGGAATGTAGCGCGGTTCCATTCACACGGATCTGTGACTAAAAGTACTAGAAAGTTCCGTCTGTCCCTGCGGCAGAGGGATTTAGCAGAGCTTACTGGCAGGACGGTGGAGAGGTCCATTCACATTCACTACATTCATCCCCTCCTCCACCCCCATAACAGAAGGCCTTGTAGCCCCCTACTGACCTGGGGATTGGGGGGTAATAGTGCAGTAGCCTGTGCACTGTAGCCGTGATACAACCATTACAGTTGCGATGTTCTATAAGCCTGAATACAAAAACTTAATAAATGCACATTTATTTTTATTTTCCCATTATTGGTTCATTTATAAACATTTTTTCACACAATGGACTATAGTTTTGCAGTTTTTTTTGCTGTGACCATTTTTTCAGCTGTGATGAATTGAATTGCTTGAATTTGTTTTGTTGCCGGTTATGAACACAATTCACTGAGATCTCAACAAACTATCAGGAAATGAAAATGCTGAAATTCAATAAAATGTTCATTTACTTTTGTAAGTATTGTGTGATGTGCGACTGAGATCACTTTATGGACCGCAGAAGGGTAAGTGTACCCAGATTATTACAGTAGGGGGCACCCCAAAGCTCAAAAACGCATGTGTGAATATGTAAAATATATGTATATATATTTATATATATATATATATATATTATTATTATTTTTTTAATATATATATATGGTTTTTTTTTTATATATATATATATATATATATATATATATATATATATATATAAAAAATGTATATTAAAAAAAAATAATATATATATATAATATATATATATATATATATATTTTACATATTCACACACGTGTTTTTGAGCTTTGGGATGCACACCCTAATGTAACACCATATATATATATATATATATATATATATATATATAATTTTTTTTTTTTTCTATATTTATTTATTTATTTTATTTATTTCAGGTACTTGTATAGCGCTGTCAATTTATGCAGTGCTTTACATACACATTGTACATTCACATCAGTCCCTGCCCTCAAGGAGCTTACAATCTAAGGTTCCTAACTCACATACATACACAGTAGGGCCAATTTTTTTTTTTTTTTTTTATACAGGAGCCAATTAACCTACCAGCATGTCTTTATATATATATATATATATATATATATATATATACATATATACACATACACACACACACACACTATATTATCAAAAGTATTGGGACGCCTGCCTTTACACTCTCATGAACTTTAATGCCACCCCAGTCTTAGTCTGTAGGGTTAAATATTGAGTTGGCCCACCCTTTGCAGCTATAACAGCTTCAACTCTTCTGGGAAGGCCGTCCACAAGGTTTAGGAGTGTGCCTATGGGAATGTTTCACCATTCTTCCAGAAGTGCATTTGTGAGGTCAGGCACTGAAATTGGACGAGAAGGCCTTGCTTGCAGTCTCCGCTCTAATTCATCCCAAAGGTGTTCTATCGGGTTGAGGTCAGGACTCTGTGCAGGACAGTCATGTTCCTCCACCCCAAACTCGCTCATCCATGTCTTTATGGACCTTGCTTTGTGCACTGATGCGCAGTCATGTTGGAAAAGGAAGGGGCCATCCCCAAACTCCTCCCACAGAGCTGGGAGCATGAAATTGTTCAAAATGTCTTGGTATGCTGACATCTTAAGAGTTCCCTTCACTGGAACTAAGGGGCCAAGCCCAACCCCTGAGAAACAACCCCCACACCATAATCCCCCCTCCACCAACATAGGGCCAATGTTGAGGGCATGTGGCCTGGTATGGTTCAGGAAGGAGGAGGGGGGGGGGGAGGTGCTCGCTAATTCTGGCATGGAGGTTCCCCCTAAAATTGGGTCTAGTATGGATTTAGGGGGAACCCCACAACTTTTTTTTTTTTGGCATGGGGGGCTTCCCCTTAACCACTTCTGGACCGGAAGGATTCGCCCCCTTAATGACCAGGCCATATTTTGCGATTCGGCACTGCATTATTTTAACGGACAATTGCGCGGTCGTTGTCTAAATAGAGTTTTCTTTTGGTGGTATTTGATCACCTCTGCGATTTTTTTTTTTTTTTTTGCGCTATAAACGAAAAAAAAGCAACAATTTTGAAAAAAAAAACAATATTTTTTACATTCTGATATAGGACATTCCCAAAAAAAAAATTTTAAAATCAAATTTTTTAACATGTTAGGCCAATTTTGTTTTCTGATACATATTTTTGGTTAAAAAATCACAATAATAATAATTTTGATTGGTTTGCGCAAAAGTTATCACGTCTACTAACTACGGGAAAGATTTAGGTCATTTTTATTGTTTTTTTTTTTTTTTTTTTACTAGTAATGGCGGCGATCTGCGATTTTTAGCGGGACTGCGACTTTGCGGTGGACAGATCAGACCCTTGACTGACATTTTTTTACACTTTTGGGGGTTCCAGTGATATTACTACAGTAATCAGTGCTAAAAATATGCACTGTTACTGTAATAATGACACTGGCAGGGAAGGGGTTAACAGTGTAGGTGATCGAGAGGTTAAATGTGACCCTAGGGGAGTGAATCTAACTGTGGGGAGGCGGGGCTTCTGAGATGACAATAGAGACCTGTGATCCTATATAGAAGGATCACAGGAGCTCTGCGATCATCCCAGGGAGAACAGTTGGATGTGTTTACAACAGCTGACCGTCCTTCTCTCTCAGCGGGGAGCGATCGCGGGTGTCAGGCGGCAATCGGAGCCCCCTGACACCTGCATCGGCTTCCCCGCTGACGATGGTGGGGGGGGGGGGGGAGAGCGTGCTCATCCCCCAGTTCCTCTCAGGCGAGCGACGTAGGTCTACGTAATTTTGCCTGTACGAGCCAGCCTGCCGCAGTAAAAAGGCGGTGGTTGGTCGGGAACTGGTTAATATCCATACCAGACTCAAGGGGCCTGGTATGGATAGTGGGGGAGGGACCAGCGGACCCCCAACCCGTGTTTTTCACATTTTTTTTTTTTACATTGAGCTGTAAGCGGGGAACTCGTCCATCACGGGAACACGCTGGAAAATGTCATCACCCTGCCAGCCCTGTAGGAGAGAGAATAACAGGCTGGGCCCAAGAGCTGACAATCTGTGGGGGGGGGGGGGGGGATGCTGGGGCTGCAGCAGAGCTGACACAGAAGAAAGGGTCACCTCTCTAAAGTAAGACCATCCTCCAATCAGTGGGTGGAGATGATGTCCTCACTATACCCCCCCCCAGGGATCAGATTGTAACCAATCATAATGTCAGAGGCTGCAGCAGGGGGCTGATCTGTGTCAGACATTGGTGAACACAGCCAAGACCTGCACAGGCACCAGGATTTACAGGACTGTGTCATCTCTGATCCGGAATTATAGTCCAGGTGTCGCTGGATGATGTCTGTACAAAGATGGCGCGGCCCTCCTGGAGATGAAGGCGGTGTCAGAGGGGGGCGCTGTGATCTCGGTGAGAGGGAATAAAATACCTGGAAGAGATACAATGACACATCCAGGAACTTCCATCAACTTAAAGAGGAACTCCGCACACTCAGCTACATACACAGAAGAAGCTCAGAGATGAGAGCCACTTTACCCGCCAAAGGGTCTGATATCTGTAATGTAGTGTTAGGCCGATACCCCGCCCCTCCCCCATAAACTGATCAGCCAATCAGCTGCTGAGAAGGTGACTCCAGGACGGAGTCTGCAGTCAGTTTTCTGTCCTCGCAAAATCTTTTTATTCTCTCAGGTTATACCGCCCCCTACAGGAGAACCAGACCCAGACACACAAAACTGTAGCCCAGCCCCCCATGCAAGGGACCCGGCAGGGAATTATAAAGCCCCCCCCCCCCTTTCCCCCCAGGACCCACGCAGGGATCCTCAAACTGCGGCCCTCCAGCTGTTGCGGAACTACACGTCCCATGAGGCATTGTAATACTCTGACATTCACAGACAGAACTAGGCATGATGGGAATTGTAGTTCCTGAACAGCTGGAGGGCCACAGTTTGTACCAGGGATAGGCACGGACCAAGGCCGTGGCGGACATTTTCCAAAGTACAGACCTTAGTGAAGGACACCAAGGTACATCAAAAAACAAACAAACATTCTGTCTACTCTCTGGCCTATGTTAACGACACCCCCAGTTTGATCGCATATCGCAGTGCGATCGTGCAGTTCGCACAGGATCGGATCGCACAAGTGTGAACCGCTGTGCGATCCGATCCTGATGCGGCTGCAAAAATGCCTCCTGTGCGTGTTTGCTCCGGGTGCGATGCGAATTTAGCCATACAAACTGTATGGCTAAACTCGCACCGCACAGCTGATCGCATGTAATGTCGGAGCAGTGCGCTCCGACATTACATGCGAACCCCGCACACGCAGAAGTGTGAACCGGGGCTGAGTCTTACCTGTTCACCAATATTCCCCGTGCAGCCGCTACCAGGTTTTCCTGCACCACCAGGTACTCCAAGCTCTCCCTGCAAAGAACATATACATATATTTAGCCAAAATAACCCCCTTTAGAACAGGCCAGGATCCCCCATAGATCACCCTCTAGAGGAGGCCAGGGCAGGTCCCCCATAGATTCCCCCTTTAGAGCATGCCAGATCCCCCATAGATTCCCCTTCAGTGCAGGCCAGGGCAGGCCTCCCTAGGTCCCCCTTTAGAGCAGGTCAGGGTAGGTCCCCCTTTAGTGCAGGCCAGGGCAGGTCCCCCATAGATCCCCCCTTTAATGCAGGTCTCATGCCATAGATACCCCTTTAGTGCAGGTCAGGGCAGGTCCCCCATAGATACCCCCTTTAGTGCAGGCCAGGGCAGGTCTCCAGTAGATCCCCCTTTAGTGCTGGCAAGGGCAGGTCCCCCATAGATCCCCATTTAGTGAAGGCCCCCTGTAGATCCCCCCTTTAAAACAGGCAGGTCCCCCCATAGACCCCATTCAACCTTAGAGCAGGCAGGCTAGGGTCCCCTACCAATAGATCCCCCTTGGAGCAGGCCATGGTCCCCCTCCCATAGATCCCCCGGCCTTAGAGCAGGCCTGGCCTGCTCTAAGGGGATCTATATGGGGACCCTCACCCTGGTAGTCCTGGCCTGCTCTAGGGGGGAATCTATATGGGGGGACCCCTGGCCTGATGACTGGTCCCAACCCATAGACCCCCCCCCCCACCAGTGACAGTCAGTCCCCCCAGGGTCGATTCCCCCCCGTGACAGTCAGTCCCCCCAGGGTGGATCCCCCCCCCCAGTAACAGTCAGTCCCCCCAGGGTGGGCCAGGCCATGGACCAGGGTGGATCCCCCCCAGTGACAGTCAGTCCCCTCAGGCAGGGTGGGCCATGGACCAGGGTGGATCCCCCCCAGTAACAGTCAGTCCCCTCAGGCAGGGTGGGCCATGGACCAGGGTGGATCCCCCCCAGTGACAGTCAGTCCCCCCAGGGTGGGCCATGGACCAGGGTGGATCCGCCCCCAGTAACAGTCAGTCCCCCCAGGCAGGGTGGGCCATGGACCAGGGTGGATCCCCCCCAGTGACAGTCAGTCCCCCCAGGCAGGGTGGGCCATGGACCAGGGTGGATCCCCCCCTTGCCGACCCCTGGTTTGAAGACTCCCTGTGAGGAAACTCCTGGTAAATGCTGAGGACCTGAAGAGCGATCTGCGGGGTCACTTTTTTTTACCGGAAGAGTCTGGAAAATGTCCCACAATAGAACCGGCCCTGAAGGTCACTTCCACCCTATCCCTGCCATGGACTCAACCTAGTGCCCGCCCCTGCTGGAGGCTGGCCTCACATGGAGCTCCTCCCCCATGACTGTGATTGGCTGAGGTCAGAGCTTAGCTTTAACCCCTTCCTGAGCGACGTATAAACGTCCAGATCGGTGAGCGGATATCACAGGATGACAGCTGCAGCCAGAATCTCCGCTTCTGTAAAGGGAAACCTATATAGCAGGGATATGCAAACCGTGCCCCTTCAGATGTTGCAGAACTACACGTCCCATGAGGCATAGCAAGACTCTGACAGCCACCAGCATGACAGCCCTAGGCAGAGGCATGATGGGACTTGTAGTTTTGCAACAGCTGGAGGGCCACAGTTTGCATGTCATTGCTATATAGGAAGGAGTTTTTTTTATTTCCAGCGCTGGGGTTGTAGAAGGTTGGGGAGTGCTGGGGTGGTGGGAGGAGTTGGGGAGTGCTGGGGTTGTGGGAGGAGTTGGGGAGTGCTGGTGTTGTGGGAGGAGTTGGGGAGCGCTGGGGTTGTGGGAGGAGTTGGGGAGTGCTGGGGATGTGGGAGGAGTTGGGGAGTGCTGGGGATGTGGGAGGAGTT